>NC_056527.1:48162268-48346174 GCF_019175285.1 Sceloporus undulatus
ATTTTAAACTGATCCACTGAAATCAGTCATGACTTAGATTAATCATGAGTCACTCAGCTCCTGCTGATTTCACTGAGTCTACTCTAAGTATAACTAAGCCTGGATCCAACTCTTTGTCTTGCACATCTCATTCTCTGCACTGACACTGGAAGTATATGACTACACAATGAGTGCTGCTGCCTGTAACCCCAATAGTTTGTGGATGAAATTTAATTTTTAATTGTTTGCAACTGCTGCAATCAAAAGATATGGAGATAAAGATGTAAACATCTGTCTGCTCATGGCTGTGATCATGCTGTAAAACAGGGATAGGGAACAAGTAGCCCTCCTGACATTTTAATCATCAGTCCCATTATCCTTCACCATTGGCGATACTGCCTGGAGCCAATGGGAGTTGCAACTCAACAACATCTGGAGGGCTATACAGTCCCCACTTGTGGTGCAAATTGTACAATTAATCCGTCTAATGCCAGCAAGAAAAAAACTGACTGTAAAAAGGAATGTGTTCCTAGCTCTGAGTGTTTAAAATGGTTATGCTCTCAAAAGCAAAGGCGGGGAATTTGTGGCACTCCAGATGGTGCCCTAGCATAGCCAGTGATGAAGAATGATGGAAGTTGAGCAACATCTGGAGGGTTGCACACGCTTCATACATCCTCTAAAAGGTGTGAAACTATATAGAATTTGCTAAAGGTTTCAAAACAATCAGGTTAAAAGAGCTATCCACTTCTCACAATTCTTGGCTCTCCCTGTGCACTTGCACACATCCGCATGTGCGCTACTTCACTTCACTGGGACGGCATCAGAGCAGAGGTGTGCCTGTAAAGATGCCAGCAAGGTACAATCATGCCCCCCCCTTCACCCCATGTCCCCTCTTTGACTGTCTGTTTTTTGTATGTTGTATTCATCTCCATGAGAGATGTCACACTTTCTCTTTTGGGCATTGCCAACCTCACCGCTTGAGTATGGAAGCTCCGTCTCATTTAAATGCACTTCTGTGTCGGGGCATTTATACGCACAATTAGGGTTAGGTTTTGGAAGGGGCACCCCTTCCGAGTCGCCCTGGCATCAATGCATTTATATGTACGTGTGAAGCTGTACACCTTCTGGGAAGAAGCGGAAGAATCCAGCTCCTTTTTAGTCTGACTTTTTTCCCTGTAGCATAGGCGCATTACAGACCACCCCTTTGGGGTGGCCTGTAACCGGCCCTTTCCCCGCTGGATCGGGGCCTCAGCTGCCAGAACGGCAGCCTCCGAGGCCCCGATCCGCCATTTTCCAGGCCGCTTCCCTGCAGCCTGGAAATGGGTGTCCTTGGGACTTCATGCCCCAAGGACACCCGATGGCGGCGGGGAGGAGGAGAAAGGGGCCACTTGGCCCCTTTCTGCCTTGCGTTGCTGGCGCTGCCGTCTAAAGGCTGCACCAGCGACGCAAACCACAGAAGGAGCTCCACTTCGGAGCTCCTTCTTGCACCGCGGAAAGGGCGCTCTAGGTGCCCTTGCGCGGCACAACGACGTCACAACCGCGCCACCTCGTTTGGAGGCAGCGCGGTGGTGACATAGTCATGGCGGCCCCCGTGTGGAATGGGCACCACTGTTTTGTACTGACTCGATCCGTACTAGGGTTAAGGGTGTCTGGAAGGGATGACCCTTTCTAACCCTAGTACGGACCCAGTCCGTACTATTACGCCCGTGCGGAACGGGCCAAAGATTGAGTGCACTTTCTGGCCGGCTTCAAGGCATGTGTCATCTAAATGCCTGCCTCGAAGCTGGCCAGAAACCTGCTTATTTTGACCATCTGTTTCACCCCTTAGTTATCCTAGAATTTCATGGGTTTTATCTAAATACAATTATATCTAGTGATAAGATGTAGCATTTAGGACATGTGGCAATATTTCTAATAAATTTATCTTCTATTAATGTGCAGTTGGGATTGTGCCTAACATCAAAGTACAAAAGATGTAAATGTATTTGTATAGTTCTGAAAGTGAATTCACTTTGAGGTATGGTATTCCAAATTTGAACTGCAGTAAACTGAGGTCACCCTTTGAAGAGTATTTCTGATTACTATTGTCCATTATTGTGCTGTCTTGAAAGCCTGACCTGAATTCAGATACTTTCATACTATCATTAAAAAGAGAAGAACGAAGAATATTATTCTCTTTCTACTTCACCTTAAATTGGATAATAACCAAAAGGTACTTTTCTGGACAACAGTCTCTGTTTCAACACGGAAGCAATCAAATGCATAGGACTACAACTACCATCAGCCACAGCCAATGTGCAAATGGCCCAGAGTGATGGAAGTTTTTATCAACACACCTAGAGGATGCCACCTTGGGGCTGATTGCCTTAAGATTAATCTTTTAATTGTTTGCCCAGAGCATAGGTGTTGTAAGGTTCAGGTACCTCCACAAAGTGTACCTTGGTAAATTAGGGAGCTGACTCATAAGCAGTCCAGTCAGCATTGCTACAGCAACTGATTATATAATCAAGAAAGGAAACAAATTTATAAGTAAACAAAGCAGTCGTCATGATATAACAACCCGTTGCCCTAGTCTATTATAGTTGTAATAGACCCTGGATGATCCTGGAACACATCTGGGCATTAGCCAAAGCTATCCAGTCTATAATCAGCAATACAGAAATACCTCAGTTAACAAAGCCCCTTAGACACTCCTTTTTACATAGCCTTTTAATGCTTGCCCAGCCCTCCCTTATCCTCTTCATTCTCTGTCCAGCAGGAGAAACACAGGTTTTCAATCTTGAGGTGCAGCAGTGGGCCTCACATAAATAATGCAGTAGAGCTTATGCTGGGAAAGATCAGAATCCTACTCTAATTGACCCCACAGTAGCTGTAGGTGCTTACTTAGAACAGGGTCGTGTAAATTGGAGCTGTCTCCAGAAACCATTACTAAGCATGCATGAACAGCTACAGGGAAAAAGCCTCCAGAAGTACCAGTTCTCCTCTACAGCAAGGCAAAGAGTTTTGCTTAAACGTAGAAGTGACTTTCCTGCCCCCCCCCCCAAACTGGAAACACATGATTTTTGGTTTGGTAATGAAAGCTGGAAAATATGTTTTAGGAATGGGTGTGAGCGTGACCCATGGTGGGTCCTTGTGGCCTTCCTAATGTTTTCAAATTAGTCCATCATCAGCATAGCCAATGGTCTAGAGATGGTGGAGCAGTCTGGAGGGCTGCAAGTTCAACGGCTGTATTTTTTTCTTTTTAAAAAGAACCTTGCCAGTCAACATAGCCCTCTGTGTCCATGCTCTTTGCTATTATTTACTTATTCAGTATGTTTGTGTTGTGCATTTCCACCAAATGGTGCTGAAGGCAGCCTAGAACAGTCACACTGTTGAGGTGGTTCTACACACTCGAGAGCACATAGCAGAAATGAAGGAGTACAAGGCCAAAGTGTTAGAAAGGATGGTACTACTTCAGATTACAGGTAGGGATTCTCACTCTGCATAGATGGAAGAATTTTAATAATATAGGAGAGCACTTTTGCACCCTGTACCATGTGTTTTAAAACCTTATCTGAAAATAAAAACCAGCAGACAGTGATATGGGTTTTCCAGAAAAAATAACTGATTTTTTTTCCTGGAAATTTTCCCAATATTCTAAATAATGTTACCTGATTTAGCACATATGGCCCAAGTGTCATATTCAAACAGATTCCAAGATTCGTGTAATCTGTTGGAATGTTTTTAATAATGGAAAGACAGTAGCATATATTTCCCTTATACTTAACCAAAAAAATGACTGTACCTCAAAGAACACTGTCTTTGTAAGGACACACAGCTAAAGAAAGCTTTACTTAGTATACCTTATATTGACAGGTTATATTTCTTTTGCTGTGGTATAACTGTATTACCGCAAGCTTCACTCAGGGCTGAAAGAGACGATCATAAAGGGGCAGCTCTACGGCAACATTTTTCTGGCACTAAAAAAAACAGCAAAATGCAGCTCCTTTTTGGGGTGGAAAAAAGGTGCCTTTTCCACCATGGCAGCAGCTTTTTGGTGTTTCTGTGGTGTGGTGCATGTAAACGCCGCACCGCAGAAATGCCATGACAATGCCCACTGTGTGGTCAGCAGGGCAACATGATGTGTGTACGCCATGCCCCCAAGCCACCCCAAAGCTGGCGGTTTTTGCCGGTCTGTTTTGGCCGTCACTCACTCTCTGCAGTACTTATCAGTTATATTTCAAGCTGAGGAAAATCTGATTCAGTGCAATCAATGAACATTCTGTTTCACTAAGGACTGATTGGAGTACAACAACCCAGACAACTAGGGACAAACAGAGGGCATGGAAAATTTTCCACTGAAAAATATTCTACCCCACATTTCTGACAGCACATTAGATAGAAATGTTCTTATCCCATTCTTCACCTAAGAGTACATTCAAATATGGTATTTACACCATCACTGTCACCATCACCAAAACACTGACACCCACGCTATAGTCAGTTCTACCATCCCATTTTACAGGGTCAGAACTGCACAGTTCAAATCAGGATAGTCTAGATCAGTGGCTCCCAAACTTTCGTCTTCCAGATGTTTTGGACTTATACCCCCAGAAGACCCAGCCAGATTGGCCAACTGTCAGGAATTCTGGGAGCTGAAGTCCAAAACATCAAGTGGACCAAGCACCCAGAGGGTCACAGTTGCCTGTCACTGTGCTAGAATGCAGCAATCTGTTTCCTCATTAGTACCAGCTCATGAGACACAAGGAAATCCCAGCATCAGTGGTGGTTTACATAATAAGGTATGACTGCTACACGAGACAGTGAGAGAGAGGTAAGGCCTTCTTCCACTGCATTAATCAATGCAACCAGGAAGCCCTGAGTATTATGTAAGAAGTTGCTCTGACAACAGCCAGCATTACATAACTGTATCCATACGCACACTTACTTTAAATGGCCCTAGAAGAGTGCTTTCTTCTTTGTTCGAGGCACTTAGTTAAGAGGTCCAATAAGGACACACATTCTCCTTCCCTTTCTTTTTCTCTGTGTATATCATTTATAGCAAGAAAATACAGAGTGTTGTGTGTAGGTGATATATAATTCAGCTTGCCATGCTACAGGAATTCTATTAAGCAACCACTGAAACACTTTCCTATGTGAAGGGTTTGATTTAGTAGCCACAACAAAACAGACATTATGTTCCCTGATTTCCCTGCAAATCCATTGCTTTGCCACTGCACATAGTATTGCTATTATTATAATTTCTCAACCACCATCACATTTGAAGTAAGACTCAAGGAAGGATAATAAAATGCATAAAATAATAACCAGACAAGAGAGTGTGAATGTAAGTAGAAGATATACTACCATCCATTTAATGGATTTTAAGAATATTTTACATTAACTTTTTAAAAATGGTATAATCCCCACTGGGACTATTAGCATGAGACTTAGCTATCATTCTGCACTTACTCTTTGGAAAGGGGAGACATCTTCAGGCGCCTTGCTTGAAAAGAAAGAGATACACCAAAAGATTTAAAAACTGTACCAGTACAGAGAGAGAGAATATTACCCTACCGTGTTTCACCAGAAGAACAGATTCCTCCCCCTACTCTTACCCCATAAATCTATTCATAGGGAATGCAATGGGGAGGAGATGCTCACCCACACAACACTAAATGCCGCCAAGAGAACTGTACCTCTTACATGTGGAGGTTTCCCCTTTTTCTGGCACATACAAAACTGCCTGACCCGCAGGTTAATGAGAAACCTGGTATAGGTAATGAGCTCGTCCTCAATACATTGTGCTATCATATATTAGCCAAGACAACTGAGGGATTGAAGCGATCAAGGGATTATCTTTTTCTTACCTCTTTTTTGTCTCTCAGTTTGTCAATCTCCTTTTTGAGCCAGTCCACAGTCTCAAAGGATTCCATGCTATTCACAGCATACACCAGAACAAAACCATCTGCAATAGAGAAGTAGTGCTTGGGGAATTCCTCGCCCTCTTGCACCCCACAGGTGTCGTACAGCCGTAACTGTTCCTTGACTCCTCGATCTGTTTCAGCCAAAGCCACATAAACATCTTCTATTGTCGAAATACATTCTGCACCTATTATTTTCAAAAGGAGAAAACGCCTGTAAAATCAGAAATATTTGAAAAAGTATACTATTTTCCCCTCCATGTGATGGATTGTTTTAATTATCAACAACGGTAATGATCCAGAAAACATATTCATGAGTAGCTGTCTTGCCCATGTAGCAAAGTGCAATAACATCCCAAATCCACAGAACAGTGATACCATTATCGGACAAACCAAAATGCACAAAACACATGTTGCAAGGTTTTGAAGCTCTACTGGCTTCTTCATCAGGCAAAGGTGTTAAAATTGCAGGAGAAAACAAATTATGATGATGCCTGATGAAGAAGCCAATCGAGCTTTGAAAACTTGCAAAATGTATTTTGTGCATTTTTATTGGCCCAATAAAGGTATCACTTTTTTGTGGATTTTGGATGTAATGATCCTGATACCCTGTTTTCACTTGCCAGATCATGTTTTTTCCATGATAGAACATGTCAACAAATGATTTGTTTTTGTATTTTTTCATATTGCTATTGTAATATTGTTACAATTTGAACAATGAGCCATTATTAATTGTCTAAATGTATAGCTACATCCTTCTCCAAATGGAATACAGTTTACACAGAGTTCTTGCTTTTGCAGATGCATCCCTCAACACTCAAAATCTGATCTTAATTTTCAGTAGTAAGGGTACTATTTATTTGGGGGCAAATATGATTATTGCACTAAGATGGGGTGACTGGTGAGTAACCCGTAGTCCTATAGACATCAATGAACTACTACTCACAGGATCCCTCACCACTCACCAGTCCAGAACAAGGAATTTTAATTATTTCTCCCTTTCAAAAAAGAAGAAGAAGAAACACAGTACTGTATACTCATTTTAAAAAAGTTACTTCGTTGCTCAGTACTGAAAAAGTTTCTTGTTTCGTGATTTATGGCTAATAATGCAATTATTATTTGATTATATTTTTTTAAAACCGCTGAAATATATAAATTGCAAAAATTCCTGTACTGTATAGGACAATGTTTTAAGAGTTATAAGGAAACCCCAAATAAACGACTGCAGCAGGGGAGCAATTTTTACCTGTATTGTGAGTCATACCTAGGTTTGCCATAACCCGGCTGCAACCGGGATTGTCCCATCCCAGGTGCCGCCAAAAACCGGGACAACCCCGTTTTCAGCCGGGTTGTGCCGCAACCCGCGGGGCCTCGCTGCTCTCCTCCTCCACCGCGCATGGCCGTGCGGAGGAGGCAGAGGAAGAGGAGGGCAGCGAGGCCTGGGGCGGAGGAGGTGAAGGTGGAGGCGGTGCCTCCTGCATGCAGCTGTGCCACCCTCCCCGCCTCCCCGCATCCTCCTCCCTCCTTCTCGGCCTCTGTGGAGGCCAAAGCCTCCGCAGAGGCCGGGAAGGAGCGCATGGGGCCACCCGCGATCACTGCGATCGCGGGCGGCCTCCTCGCGTGTCCTCCATTTTAAAAAAGTGTCCTACATTTGAAAATGTTGTCCTACATTTGTCCCGGTTTGGAGGTCCTGACTTATGACAACCCTAATCATACCACATGACTTAGGGTCCTTGACCAGCCAAAAAGCACAACTGGAAATGGCCTTTGGGTTCTCCTGGTTTAATAAGAACCTTTTGGAGAGTTCAAGGAGAGTGCTTTGACCCTTGAGGACCCCAGGATGCCAAAAGTATTGTGGGAATATGTGGCCACATGCTGTTATCCCCAAGAGAAAGGTAGTAGATCTTTTCTTGAAATGTATGATTTTAAGCTCTGGGACAGGCTGCCTGAGATTGATGAAAGCTGGACTCCCAATATGTGGAGGGCCACAAGTTCCTCAGTCTGTCTGTGGCCACTGTTGGGGACCATCCTGCCCCAAACATCCTTAGAGTTTATGCAAGTTCACAGCATGCATTTACAGAAAATAAGGAGAAAGCTTGCCAAGGGCATAGCAGAGGCAGAATGCTCCATTCATGTTTGCCACAAGCTGACTTGCCCCCAAAGGCAGGAAACTGAAATGCCCAGAGGCACACTGGTAAGGCTTTGTCTTTGCTCTGCTCCATTTATTCTAAAGAGACATCATGACAGGTGCTATATCCCAAAGCCAAGTACAGTCGGCCTTTCTTATACACGGATTTTTTATGCACGGATTCAAACATCCACGGTTTGAAAATGTTCCAAAAAAGGATAAATTTCAAATATCAAACCTCGATTTTCCATTTTTGTAAGGGACACCATTTTGCTATATCGTTATATTTAATGGGACTTGAGCATCCACGGATTTTGTTATCCACAGGGGATCTTGGAATCAAACCCCAGCGTATAACAAGGGTCCACTGTATGGAACCAACATTTTGTTTATGTTTGTTTAATGCCTGGCAAAACCGAAATCTCTTCCATGACTCAAATTTCCAAACAAATCCAGTTGGGTTCATTAGTCCACAAGATGAACAATGCAAAAACTATAGATGCAACCGCTACCATGTTAAATGTATTGCTCATTTATTAAATTATTAACTAGGACAGATAATTCTTATGACTTTATGGAAAACAAAATAACTAGAACATACATCTCTCTTACCAACTCTGTGATTACCATACAGAACTTGTTCCAAAATGGCTGTCTTGCCCACTGAAGCCATTCCACAAACCACCACTTTGTAGCCCTTTCCCATTTTCCTTTAGGCTGTTTGACTTGGTTGAATAAATCCTGTTGAAGAATCACAAATGTTGATCGTATCTGCAACTACCATTAGTCAGACAACAAAACAGAAAATATTTATTTAATATATATTGTGCCTTTCTTCCAGCAGAGAAACAACAGCACATTAACGCAATTACCGTACATCACAGTTATTTCTTTCTGCTTATACTTGCCAAAACTATAAACTCAGGGACCAGCACCAGTCCAAGAAGCACCACTTTGAATATATATATATATATATATACACATACATACTGTGCTTGCAAGATAATTTGGAGGACAATAACAAGTAAAAACATGCAATATCAAAGTAAACACTAAAATATTCGGGATATGCATTAAATACATTGTGAAGCTTCAGCTGCAAAAGTGTTATTAAAATGCCATAGGTTGCAGGTGACAAATACAGACAGACATCTAATGAAGGAAATGTCATGATTATCTAAATGTGTGATACATGAACTTTATATTTCACCTTATGTTGGAAAAATATATAGTCTGTGTGTGTGTGTGTGTGTAGTATTATAATAAATATAATAAATAATAAGTGTTTGTCACAAAGGATATAATATTTTGAAAAAGCAGGACTGAGTTACAGTCCTTTGGCTATTCATTCATAAGGCCTAAAAACCCTGCAGTGACAAAATTCCTTGGACCTTTAAAAGCATACAGTATTTTATTTTAATACTTTAGAAACTTCTCAGGAGTATCCTACCTACAAAGTATTGTATTAGTATTCCTCATGAAACAAATGAAATTGAAATGACAAACTTGCCTGACACACACATCAAAGCTAATTGGAATCTCCTCATCGCCCATAAACTACAGCTATAAAAGCTGGAGAAATTCAGCCATTTATTTATCTGCTTTATAGTGCATAGAGATATGGTGTATGTATGTATGTCTTTATTTGGATTTGAATCTGGGTCTTTAGGCCCACTCACCATAAAACCCATTAAGGACCATGGCCTAACCTACCTCATGGGTGGGTTAATAAAGAGAGCTGTGGCATAGTGATTTAAAGCTAGATTCTGGAGACTTGAGTTCGAATCCTAGCTCATTCAACTAAACCAACTGAGTGACCCTGGGCTAGTCACACTCTCTCAGCCTCAGAGGAGGGCAATGACAAACCCCCTTTCCAAGAAAACGCCATGAAAGCATCACCTTTGGTTTGCCATAAGTCAGAAACAACTTGTAGGCACACAGCAGCAACAACAATAGTGAAATTGTATTTAATATACAAAATATTGTGGAGTTGTTATTGCATTTGATCAGTGGTTAAAGAAGGTTCCCTACTACTTTAAGAACTTTAACTACTTTAAAAAGATGTTACTGACTGCAAGACCAACGTTCCCATTATTATGATGATGATTGTACATTTAAAAGGGGAAGCTGCTACTTATGGTGTGTTACTTTTCTCCTAAAACACACACAAGAAACAAATATCCTACTTGGATATTTCATTTTGAGGCACCTTGTCAGCATTCACTAAGTCAATGAATACTAAATGCCGGCTCCAAACCTGGAGGGCGGCCTCTGAGCATGTCCAGAGCGCCTCATAGGCTAAGGCTGCATCCACACTGGAGAAATAACCCGGTCTGGCACCGCTTTAACTCTTTTGTGACTCAAGGCTATGGAATTCTGGGAGTTGGAGTTTGTAGTGGGGCCAAACTCCAACTCCCAGAATTCCATAGCCTTGAGCCAGAAAAGAGTTAAAGTGGTGCCAAACCAGGTTATTTCTCCAGTGTGGATGCAGCCTCGGTGTCACCCAAAACCAAACCAAACCAACCTTGACAAACCAGTTTGCTGTAACCACACACTGCAGCAATAATCGAATTTGAGCCCTGCTTTAATTGCCTTGGCTCTATGCTATGGGATTCTGGGAATTGTAGTTTGTCATTATTTTTAGTTTCAGGGTGGGGGGATATGAGGATTATGTGATTTTTTTTAAAGTTATGTATGTATTATGTATTTTAATTATATATCCTTATTGTAACCCACCTAGATCCTTCCAGAAAGGCAGGGATATAAATAAAATGTATTATTATTATAATATTGTATAATAATAATTGTAAGCCGCTCCGAGAGCCTTTAGGGCTGAAGGGCAGGGTATAAATACCATAAATAATAATAATTATAATATATATACACTATGTATATATATATATATATATGTATATGTATATGTATAATAATATTAATAATAATTAGCTAAATGTGTAAGATATGAGCTTTATATTTCACCACATGTTGAGAATATATATATATATATATATATAGAGAGAGAGAGAGAGAGAGAGAGAGTCAGGGCTTTATTAAGGCCCAGGCTCAGGACAAAGTTAAATTCCCAGAATTCCACAGCATGGAGCCAAGGCAGCTACAGGGGTTTCAAATTGGATTATTGCTGCAGTGTGGAAAATATATGTATATATAGTCATGGAATGTATAACTAGCATGGCCTTGAGGGCAAACACAGCTCTCCATTTCTACAACACATGTTCATAATGGACACTAGTTCCCCACAGACCCAATCTTATCTCTTTACAAAATGAGACAGAGACAAGGGGGGGGGGTGACGTGTCACGTGACTTTCCCCTCCGTGTTCTCTCTCCCAGTTCATTAGAGGGAGGAGCCTACTGAACTACATTTCCCGGCAGCCTCTTGGGCAGAACGTCTTCCTCGCGCCGGCCCCCCCTCCGCGTGCGTCATGCGCTCTCTGCCGCAAAGCATTGTGGGACGCGTGTCTCTTCCTTTCCGGCTCTGGGCGCCGTCGGGTAAGGATCGGAGGCAGTACTTGTCGCGGGTTGAATCCGCTGCCATCCTAAAATTGTGGGGCTCTCCGGGGTCCGTTTGGGGTCGAGGGGGACGGAGGGGAGGCAGGCAGAGGAGGCGGTCGGGCTTTCTTTGGCGGGGAAGGCGAGGAGGGTGAGTTTGGGGGCCTTTGGGCCTAAGGCTCCCGAGCGAAGCGGGTTGGAAGGTTAGGAGGAGGCCAGGGAGGGCCAGGCAAGACTCCTCTTCCATAGCTGCTCCCAAAGACACTGCAGAAATAGCCCTGTTTCAGTGCTATTAGCGAGTCCTGGGGAACTGGAGTTCATGGAGGCACCAGAGCTCGCTCTCTCTCTTGACAGAGAAGGCTCCTTGTCTCACAGAACTACAGTCCCTAGAATTGCCTAGCATTGAGCCAGGGCAGTCAAAGCAGTCTCGAACTGGGTTATTTCTGCAGTGTGTTTGGGACCCCTGGGCAGCAGGGGTGACCAGATGTGGGGTCCTCACCCCAAAGGAGTACTGCACCCGTTGTTGCAAGGTCTCCACCGTCTTGGAAAATAGGCCCTGTGTACAGTCATCCCTCCATATCCACAGGTTTTTTTATCCACAGATTAAAGTATCCACAGCTTGAAAATACGTACTCAAACTGTAACATCGACTTTGCCATTTTATATAAGGGACACCATTTCATTACTCCGTTGTGTTTAATGGGACTTGAGCATCCATGGATTTTGGTATCCATCATGGCAAGTCCTCGAACCAAACCCCAGCGCAGCAGTCCCCAAACTGTGTCCTTTAGGAGATTTTGGACTTCAGGCCCCAGAAGCCTCAGCCATGTTGCTTGGGATTCTGGGAGCTGAAGTCCAAAAGCCAAGCAACATGGCTGAGGCTTCTGGGAACTGAAGTCCAAAATCTCCTAAAGGGCACAGTTTGGGGGCCCCTGTAGTACAGTCAAAAAGAGCATAGCAGCATGTTCTTCCCAGTAGTGTCTTATTAAATGATGTGATCATGTGGAAAAGATCACAGAGGTGATCCAGTCCAACCCCCTGCCATAAAGGAAGATGCGCTCAAAGCACCCGCGACAGATGGCCATCCAGCTTCTGCTTAAACACCTCCAAAGAAGGAGGCTCCACCGCACTCCAAGGCAGCCTATTCCCCTGCCACAATAGATCTTACTACTAGGAAGGTATCTCTTTTCACAATAGAAGTAATCTGATGCGATGCTTATGTCTTATACTTTTTAGTTCATTGTAGAGGGACCAGTAGAAAAGTGGAAATGGTTTGGATATGATAGTTTCACATTCCTGTTTGCTTTGGCTTTCAGATGGCAACCGTGGTCCAAAACACACTGCAGAAATAATCCAGTCTGAGGTCACTTTAACTGCCCTGGCTCAGTGCTAGGCAGTCCTGGAAATTGGAGTTTATTGTGACACCAGAGCTCTTAGGGAAGGCTAAACGTCTGACAAAGCTACATTCCCAGAATTCCCTAGCATAGAGCCAGGGCAGTTAAAGTGATCTCAAACTGGGTTATTTCTGCAGTGTGTTTTGGACCTTTGTTTTCATGTGGGAAAAAATTGTAACATCTCTGTGCCATAATAATAATAATAATAATAATAATAATAATAATAATAATAATAGGTAATAATAATAGGTAATAATAATAATAATAATAGGTTTTATTTATATACCGCCCAATTACTGGGAATCTGGGTGGCTTACAACAGAGGGGATAATAGACGGTTCCCTGCCCTCAGGCTTACAATCTAAAAGAGACGACACAAAAGGAGAAGGGAATGGTGAGGGGGGAAGGGAATCAGGTCCAGCATTCTTCTCTCCCTCTGAGGCCTGGACCAAGGCAGATGGACCGGAGGGAGGGCTCTTCTTCTTCAGGCCAGCCCCTGATGGTACTGGGCCAGCCTTCTCTCTCCCTCAGAGGCCGAAAGATGACAGTTAGGGAGGGAGGAGCCTCCTTCTTCAGGCTAGCCTTATGCTCCTTTGCCCCACACCACAGGTAGAGAAAAGCTGTTCTCACATAACTGACGACTGTCTTGGCAATTAATATTGCTAATTTGACAGGTTTTGATAAAATAAAGACAGTGTTTATCAGTAGTGCAGTTGGGACAAACATGTTTTCTAAAAGTATGTAGCAACCCATTGTGTTGTGTTAATCACTGCATTATTATCACAGATGGAAAAGCTTCCCTTGATGGAGGGATACATAAGTATGTGTCTATTAAAGGGGGAAATCAATGTAATACAGACGTGTCTCTCTCTTTGCAGGTAAGTCATAATGGGTGCCTACAAGTATATCCAAGAACTATGGCGGAAGAAGCAGTCCGATGTGATGCGTTTCCTTTTGCGTGTCCGCTGTTGGCAGTATCGCCAACTGTCTGCTCTTCATCGAGCTCCTCGTCCCACCAGACCAGACAAAGCTCGGAGACTGGGATATAAAGCTAAGCAAGGTAACAATGATTTTAGGGATGACATGAAACTGAACTTGAGTTGTATGTTTAGCCCAGCTGAATGTATGAGCATCCTTACAACTAGATGTACCACAGGCTTATTTCTATACGTCATTCAGATAAGAGTGCTGCTGAAGTGACAAGGTGTTGAAACATACTCTTCATTAGAAAGTTAGCAGTAATATAAAATGGAGACGAATGTCTGCAGGAATGTAAATACTTTGGCTGTTAAATTCTGTTGTTTCCCACCTATTTGCTTTTGCCTTAGGTTACGTCATCTACCGTATCCGTGTTCGTCGTGGTGGCCGTAAGCGTCCAGTTCCTAAGGGTGCTACTTATGGTAAACCCGTGCATCATGGTGTTAACCAGCTGAAATTTGCCCGGAGCCTACAATCTGTAGCAGAGGTGAGGTATTTTTTTATTGTCAGACTTTCTTACAATGTTCTCTGTTTCCAAATGAGTTTGCAATTGTTGCTTAAGCTGTAAATTTTTCCAGCACAATATACCATAAATCAGTTTTGTTTTCTTGGTTTATGATATGGCTTTATCTCCTTTAATTCATACATCCATAAGTGATCTTAATACAATGCATCCGCATCATACGCGGCACCGAGTGACAACTGGGAAATGGTGCATGTGCAGCACCGCATGCACAAGCCCCATTATTTTCTATGGGGCTCGAGCATACATGGAAATTGCCTTACACGGGGGTCTTCCCCGCATAAGACAAGGGCACATTGTATTACTGAGTTGGAAAACAATGGCAGAGTAACAGTTTAATTAGCTTACATTGAGAAAATAAGGTGGTGTGGCTAATGAACAGCATAAAGCATTTTTGGTATTCTAATTTTGAGGTAAAACATGGGATTATATAGTTTAAAAATGTGGTAACATACAGTGTATAGAATGTATAGGCAACTTTTCCTAGAGAAGCAAGGTCCTGTCTGATAAAGTTGGGCTTGTGGTGTAGTGGTTTGAGTTGGACCATGGTTCAATTCCCAGCTCTGCCATGAAACTCGCTGGGTGACCTTGGGCAAGTTACATGCTCTCAGCCTCTGGAAGACAATGACAAACCTCCTTTGACCAAATCTTGCCAAGAAACCCCCATGATAGATTTGCCTTAAGGTTGCAAAGTCAAATGACTTGAAGGCGCACACTACCAACAACAACCAGGGCCTATCTCATAAACCTGGGCATCTATGGAAAGACAGTTAGAAATTCAGGAACTCTTTTGCTGGCAGGCAGCAGGCATTTTGTTATTTTTAACTCAATTTGTATGCTACTTACATTTCTTGCTCTTAGTGTATAGTGTATTTAGGAAACCCAGTGCAGACAAATAGTATTTCAGGAATTAAGATATAGTGAGCCATTGCAATCTAATGACAAATTTAATCATACTGTGCTCTTTGTTTTGCCTCACCACCCCCCCTTTTTGCCTTATTTCAGAAATGGGGAATGTGTAGTTATTGATGTTATTGAATGGCAGCTTTCATCAATCCCGGATAGCAAGTGGTGAACAGTCCTAGCAGTTGCAGTCAGACATCTGGTGGTGGGCTGTTCTCCTCTGCCTTATATCTAAACTGGTATTTGGTTGATGTCTGTTCTACCATGATAGTCCCTGATCACATTTCACTGGAAGGTTAAAGGCTGGAAGGATTTTAGGGGCAGCATGCACACTGCAGAAATAATCCAGTTTGACACTCCTTTGACTGCCATGACTCAGTGCTGTGGAATTCTGGGATTTGACGCTTTGAGAGACATTTTGCCTTCATTATTAGAGAGCTCTGATGCCACAACAAACTACAGTTCCTAGAATTCCATAGCATAGAGCCATGGTTTTTAAAGTAGTGTCAAACTGGATTATTTCTGCAGTGTGAACACAGCCTTAGTCCCATTGCTTTAAAGAGTTCTCTATTTTTAAAAAAAGCTTTTGACCAGGCAAAGCATTCTCTGAAGATGCCAGCCACAGATGCTGGCAAAACGTCAGAAAGAAACTCTGCTAGAACATGGCCACATAGCCCGAAAAACCCACAAAAAACTATGGATGCCGGCCATGAAAGCCTTCGACTTTACATTGCTTTTAACAATCTTTGTTTAGCTGCCAAATGCCATGACAAATCCCCTTTCTCTTTTTTGTATGAAGCTTTTCAGGTGGTTTTTTTAAATAACCAGCCATCCTTCTAACCTCCAGTTCTTTGCTAACCTGAACTCTGCTTTTACATCTAGGAACGTGCTGGCCGCCACTGTGGAGCCCTAAGAGTACTCAATTCTTACTGGGTGGGAGAAGATTCCACATACAAGTTCTTCGAAGTCATCTTGGTCGACCCTTTCCACAAGGCTATCAGACGCAACCCAGACACCCAATGGATCACCATGCCAGTCCACAAACACAGAGAGATGCGTGGCTTGACCTCTGCTGGCAGGAAGAGCCGCGGCCTTGGCAAGGGTCACAAGTTCCATCACACAATTGGTGGCTCACGCCGTGCTGCTTGGAGACGGCGCAACACCTTGCAGCTTCACCGTTACCGCTGATTTTTTTGCTTATAAATTTCTCGTTATAATAAAGTCAGCTAGAGGCTTTGGATTTCCACTGTCTTGTGTTTTCATTACAGTAAGATTAGCAACCTCAGACTAAAAGAATCAACTTGCGAACTGCAGGTCACTGGTTCTTTTTTTTCTTTTTTTTAATGGATTAATGAATTAGTCTTGGCTGTAGGTGTTTCAAAAATAAAAGCTTGTTTTAGAAAATACTACTGCCAGGCATGAACCAAATAAATTCCATAAATTCCAATGTGCAATTTTGGAACTTGTTGAAAATGACAGGTTTGTTTGAAAGGTAATGTAAGGAGCTCTGCAAGTAAAAACAGCTGATAAATATCCAGCGTATTTGGATTTAAACATTTTGGACAACCAGCATTTTCTCAAAGCATGTTTGATAGTCTTTTCTGTTTATGCCCTTATTTTCTTTGTTGGGAGATGGTTTTATGAAAGACATCAGATTTAGGGAGGTATGATTGTTTGGCCACTGCATAGGCGCAAGCCATTGTTCACAGTGTAAAATGTGTTCCATTCTGACACTTCATGGGCAGGATTATAAAGAAATGCTTGACTTTTGACTATCAAATTTTGACACAGCCATCTTATTTAAAACAAAACTGAATAGTCTCTGGTTTCTGAACCAGGAGTAGTAGCCAACCTGCAGATCTGCCTCACAAAATGTGGCCTTCTTCATAGAATCAGAGTTGAAAGAGACCATAAGGGCTATCCAGGCCAACCTCCTGCCATTAAGGAATACACAAATCATTCCTAACAGATGGCCATCTACCCTCTGCTTAAAAGCCTCCACAAGGAGATTCCAACACACTGTTGAACAGCTCTTATTGTCAAGGAGTTCTTCCTAATACTTAGGTGGAATCCATTGTTCCATGGCCTAGTCCCTGGAGCAGCAGAAAACAAACCTGCTCCATTCTCAAGATGAACATTAGGCAGTTATATATCTGAGTTCCAATTAAAGTTAATATGGAAGTTCTGCTTTCGTGTGTGTACACACACACACACACACACACACAGAGGGATCCTGTATACTGTGTGTTACATGTGTGTTATAACACGTCAATTTCAGATACAGACATATCCCCTGGGGTAGTGGGGATTCAACAGCCATTGTTACTTTTTTAAAATTGGGATTCTCGAAAAGTCAGTTTCTGAATTAGCTTTTTATTTTCTAAAATTGGTTTATTTAGATTTTGAACAAAACAAATCTGTAACCATGAAGAAAAAGGACTAGGACATGTCATGTAAAAAGACTATTAAAAAGTAGCTTCTTTGTCAGCTCAGTGCTAGGGAATCCCGGGAATTGTAGTTTGTTTTGTCACCAGAGCTCTGACAGAGAAGGCTAAACGTCTCACAAAACTACACTTTCCAGAATTCCCTAGCACTGAGCCAAGGCAGTTAAAGTGGTTTCAAACTGGAATATTTCTGTAGTGTGTTTTGGACTTAGGTTTAATGCAGGAGAACTACATGTTCCAAATGGATCATTGACTGGATTTTTTAAAAATACGTCATCCTTTTATTAGTCAATTTGCATAAAATAAGTATTTGTGCTTAGCTGAGTTTATTGAGACATTTCTATGCCGACTGGTCCATTTGTAGAAATGAGGCTGAATTGAATGTTAAATAAAGCTCTTGGAATAATTTTCCACCAATAAACAAGCACTTAAGGGATGGCAGCAAAGCATTCAGCTCTTCTTTGAGGTCTCTTGTACATACATATGCATGAGACGTTCTGAAGTAGACAAGGTATAAGAAAAACAAATATAGTATTCTTACTCAGTTATATTGCTGTTTTCCAAATCTCAAAGCAGTGCTGTGTATTACCATCCACAGTTCATTCTGGGCTTTAAGTATATTTTAAAATTGGATTTGTTCTCCAGGTTGTGATTTCAGACCCCTGAAAGCACATGCAGGGCTCAAACCACTGCACCATGATGGCATATTATGCCAACATAGAAAGACTTGGTTTACATCTCCTTATGAATGGAATTCTGAGTTAAAACTTTATTGGACAAAATACTAATATCCTAAAGGCCCCAGATCCTGTCTGATCTTAGAAGTTAACCAGGGTCACTCCTGGCCAGTATTTGGATGGGATACTACCAATGAATACCAGGTGCTGTAGACTATGTTGTAGACTGAGGAAGGAACTGGCAAAACCACCTCTATTTCGTGCATAAGAAAATCCTATGAAATCCATAGAGTTGCCATAAGTCAACGTGCGACAAAGGCAAATAAAATACACAATAATATAAACCGCTGGATATGACTTATTTAAAATGCTGTATATGTGATTGAAATGCACTCTATTGTATTTAGCTGTCATATCTTTAATGAAAATTAATTTTAAAATATGGATTTTAATATACTGGTAAACATTTCAGCTGAAGTCTGGATCAGTGTTACCCAACATGGTAGTCTGCGGACTGGTCTTGGTCTACAAACCACTACCAGCTGGTTTGCAGCAAATTTCCAGGAAAGAAAGGAACAAGTGTATCCAGTGGGCAGAAAGATTGTGGTAGTCCTGGCATATGGGTGGAAAAGCCAGGCCTGTCTGCCTCAATGCATAGGTTAAGGACACTTTCACACTATACAGTTAAAGCACTATGATTCCACTTTAACTTCCATGGCTGCATTCTGTGGAATCTTGGGGTGCATAGTTTGATGAAGCACTGGAGTGTTTTAGCTGAGAATACAAAACGCCCCTCCCTACGCTGCAAATCCCAGAGTCCCATAGGAATTACTCAGTTTGAGGTGGGATATAAATTCAATAAACAAACAAACAAATCTATCATAGGAGGTTCTTGGCAAGATATGTTCAGATGTTTGCCTTTGCCTCCCTCTGAAGCTGAGAGAGAATGTGACTTGCCCAAAGTCACCCAATAGGTTTCTAAGCCTGAGTGAGAATTCAAATCCTGATCTCCCAAAGTCCTAGTCCAATGTTCTAACCATTACATCACACTGGCTCCTTATCTTTTGTATTATATTGTATTTGGAGATGCGTATGTTATTTTAAAGATATGTATGTTTTAATGATTATCCTTCTAGTGAGTTTTAGTGATTATTTTTTTATTTCTTTGGTTTAATGGATTTATGTCCATACAAGGTGGTGCCGATCCTGATGAAGATAATGGTGCCCAAAGAGAGATTGTGCCATTCAAACACTTGTTAGTGAAGATCACAACTACTTAAGAGGGCTGGGGAAGTCATGGCCCTTGAGATATTTTAAACAACAGTTCCCAGACTCCATGGCCAGCACAGCAGTGGTAAGAAACAGTAGAAGCCGGAGTTCAAACATCTCATGGTCCAAAGGTTTCCAGTGCTGCAGGAGGATTGAACACTATCACCTGATAGGAGAGAAGAGAAAAGAAGGTTAAGAGGTGATATGATAGTCAGGTTTAAGTATTTGAAGGGGTGTCATATTGAAGATGGAACAAGCTTGTTTTCTGCTGCTCCAGAGAAAAGGATGCAACAATGGATGCAAGCTGCAGGAAAAGAGATTGAAGGCCTGATACAGACAGCCAAAATAAAGTTGCTTCGAGTCATTTGGAGGTATGATGTTTCAATGATACATGTGTCCGAAGAGTCCAGAAGCCACACCAAAGCCACGCTCCAGTCCTAAGGACTGGAATGCAGCTTTGGTGCAGCTTCCAGACTCTTAGGACACATGCATCATTGAAACACCATACCTCCAAAGTGACTCGAAGCAGCTTTATTTTGGCTGTCTGTATAGGGCCCTAGTTCAACATTACTAGGAACTTCCTGGGGTTGTTCTACAGTGGAACACACTCCCTCAGAATGTGGTGGAGTCGCCTTCTTTGGAGGTCTTTAAGCAGAGGCTGGATGGCCATCTGTCAGGGATGCTTTGATTGAGATTTCCTGCATGGCAGGGATTGGACTGGATGACCCTTGTGGTATCTTTCAACTCTACGATTCTATGGCGCGTTACAGACTGCCTGTTTGGGGCGGCCTGTAGGCGCTCCTTTCCCTGCTGGATCGGGGCCTCAGCTGCCAGAACGGCAGCCTCCGAGGCCCCGATCCATCACTTTCCAGGCTGCAGGGAAGCAGCAAAAGGCCGCTTCCCCGCGGCCTGGAAAGGGGTGTCCTTGGGGCTTCATCTTGGGGATGAAGGACACCTGATGGCAGCGGGGAGGAGGAGAAAGGGGCCACTCAGCCCCTTTCTCCTTTGTGTTGCTGGCGCAGCTGTCTAAAGGCTGCGCCAGCGACGCAAACTGCGGAAGGAGCTCCGTTTCAGAGCTCCTTCGTGCACTGTGGAAAGGGTGCTCTATGCGTCCTCGTGCGGTGCAAAGACGTCACATCCGTGCCGCCCCGTTTGGAGGCGGCGCGTTCATGACGTCATAATGACGGCCCCCGTGTGGAACGGGCGCCACCATTTTGTACATCCTGGGGACGTATTAGGGTTAGGTGCGTGCATAAGGCACGCACTTTGCCTAACCCTAGTACATCCCCAAGATGTACTTTACGCCCGTTTGTAATGGGCCTATGATTCTATGACCTTACACCGTGTTCCCAGTCTAGATCAGGGTCTATTGCTTATTGTTTGACTGCACTTGTGCCAATGGGAATTTTCTTTCCAATACAAACTGCCAAGTATCCTTACAGTGAGGGATCCAATGGTGTTCTGAGCTGAGGACAGCAATTTGCGTTGTTATATTTCTAGAGCAAGCATTTCCTGTCAGTGCTGTTAACTGCAGTGATACTATGACAGATAGATGACACAATCTTTAACTTCTGTATAATCACTGCATCTGATAATGCTTTAAAAATGATCAGCGGTACAACACAGGATATTTCACAAGCACAGTAAAGAGTTCCTAAATTTCCATGCTGAACCTTGTTTGAGGTAATGTGAGAGAGGATCCACCACTGCTTGGAGGCATCATACTGGGAACAGGCAATAGGGAGGAATCACACCAGAGAGAATATGGTAACTAAACGTCAAAACTCATGCATGATTCTGAAACTTTGCAATCCAGAGAAAATGAAATACTCTTGGTTGGATCCAAATTCACCCACATGCAGCTAGGCTAGTAGAAGTGGACTTCCTTGGCTCCATGGCAGCCTCTCCAGCCCCCAAAATACTATTCAGACAGTAGAGCCTCCTGCTGAAAAAAGATAACAAGGCTATTATAAGGAGTGTGAGAGAAGGGAGATCCCTGGAAATTGAGCAGGATTGGGAAAAGCAGCTATGAAAGAAACAGACAAGATCTTAAAATGCAAAGCTATCAAGCTGAATACCAAAGTTAGGATTGTCCAAGTCATCCTATTTCTCATTACTAGATACAGATGTGAGAGCTAGATAGTGAATTATTATTACCTGTATTAACCTTTATTTATGAAGCGCTGTAAATTTACACAGCGCTGTACATGCAATCTTTTTAGTTAGATGATTCCCTGCCCTGGGGCTTACAATCTAAAAAGACATGACACAGAAGGAGAAGGGAGTGGTGGAGGGAAAGGGTAAGAGGTCCAGCAGTTCCTCTCTACCTCCGAGGCCTGGACCAAGGCAGATGGACTGGAGGGAGGGCTTGGCTTCAAAATGGAAGGTTAATCTTCATCCAGGGAAAATACATACTCTCAAGTAGGATAATACATATACAATACATAGCAATACAGGAAATGGTTCGATAAGAAAGCTGATAGAAAATTAACTCATTCAGTGGCACCTGGTATAGGGAGGTGGGGGCAGGGTGAAAAGGGCACGGTGTGTAGAATAATGTTGTGGCAGTGAGGTGGGGAGTGTGCTTGGCCCTTGCAGCAGCCTCCCTGCTTTATGATTCCTGGCCATGGCCATAGTGAACCCAGAAGGCAGCCTCCTCCCCACCCCAGCCTTCCGAGTCCCATGTGGCAAATGGCAGTGTGGGACCAAGAAGGCAGCCGCCCGCTCCAGCCGGGTGTACTACCTCACAGGGTGACACCCCCCCCCCCCCCGGTCTGGGGTTTCACCCAGTGAGGCCCACATCACACACAACCCCTACTGACACCACTGAACTAATTTGATTTGTGGTGTTGGACTGGAGTGCTGAAGATACTGTGGCTGGCCAAAAAGACAAACAAATGGGTCCTAGAATAGATCAAGTCTGAAATCTTCCTGAAAGCCAGCATGATTAAACTCAGATTGTCGTGCTTTGCGTATTTGTTGTCAATGTTGAACATGATTTTGGTAATTTGGTAAAAGGTTCTTTTAATAAAAACTTAAGAAGAATAGAATTTTAATTAAAATATTTAAATATATATATACACACACACATACACCCTCCTTTTTCCTTCCACTGAGCCTCACCCCACTCACGCCATCGTCAAGAGATCAGAAGAAAACTAGGAATGGGAAGGACAGCTATGAAAGTAATAGAAAAGAGCCTAAAGTGTAAAGATATACAACTGAGCACTAAATTTAGAATCATCCAAGCCACTGTATTCCCTATCATCATGTACCGATGCGAAAGCTGGACAGTGAAGAAAGTGGGTAAGAAGAAAATCAACTCATTTGAGATGTGGTGCTGGAGAAGAGTGCTGAGGAAACCATGGGTGGCTATAAAGACAAACCAATGAGTCCCAAAACAGATCAAACCAAAAATCTCCCTGGAAGCCAAGATGACGAAATTGAGGCTGTTATGCTTTGGTGACATTATGAGAAAGCAAAACTCATTTGAAGAAACAATAATGCTAGGAAAGGTGGAGGGAAGCAGAAAAAGAGGAAAACTGCATGCTAGATGGATGGACTCTATAAAAGAGGTAATGGATATCAATTTACAGGACTTAAGCAGAGCAGTGGAGAACAGGGAGTCTTGGAGATGTCTCCACAGGGACACCATGGGTCAAGATTGACTTTAATTCAACTAACAACAAAATAATAATGATGATAATGATAATGACAAATACATGGGTCCTAGAACAGATCAAATTTGAACTCCCCCTGGAAGCCTAGATGACAAAATCAAAGCTGTCTTACTTTGGCCACATCATGAAAAAGTGCAACTCATTAGGAAAGACAATAATGCTGGGAAAGATGGAAAGCAGTAGGAAGAGAGCCAAACCATATGCTAGATGAGGATGGACTTTATTAAGGAGGTCATGGGTAAGACTTTGCAGGAACTAAACAGAACAGTGGAGGACAGGGAGCCTTGGAGGAGCCTCATTCATGGAGTCGCCATGGGTCAAGATAGACTCAGGGGCAGTTAACAAGATGATGATGATGATGATGATGATGATGATAGTAACGATGATGGTGATATTAATAATACATAATATTAATAATAGTAATTAGTTGTAATTAATTACTATTAATAGTAATAGTAATAGTAATTAGAACCTTCTAATTAAAAGATTGTATGTACAGTGCTGTGTAAATTTACAGCGCTATATAAATAAAGCTTAATAATAATAATGATAATGATAATAATAATAAAAATAGTAATGATGGTGATAATAATGATGATAATAATAATAGTAATGATTAAGTTGATGGTGGTGATGATGATGATGATAATAATAATGGTGATGTTGATGATGATAATGGTGATGATTATGATGATAATAATAATGGTGATAATGATGATGATGATGATACTAATGATGATGATAATGATGATGATGATGATGATAATAATAATAATAATAGTAATGATGATGATAATGATGATATTAATAATGGTGATAATGATAGTAATAATAATAATAAAAATGGTAATGATGGTGATGATGATAAGGATGATAATAACAATAATAACAGTGATGATGGTGATTAATAATAGTAATAATAATGATGATGGTGATGGTGATGATGAAGATAATAATAATAATAATACAGTAATAATAATAATAATAATAATAATAATAATAATAATAATAATAATAATAATAATAATAATAGTGTTAACAACAACAGCAACGTTTCAGGGGATGCCACTCCGGACGTGACCATAGAGGTGGTGGGTGGGTGGTCTTGAGACACGTGTCAGGCAGGGCTGCACGTGAGAACCCATGTAGTGTGTGTATGTGTCCACAGGGGAAGGGGAAGTGTGTCACTGGGTGAAGCAGGTGTCACACACACACACACACACACACACACACAGAGAGAGCAGGAGGCAGAGGCAGGTAAGGAAGGAAGGAAGGAAGGAAGGGGAGGAGAGGAGAGGAGGAGAAGGGGAGGCACATGGGCCAGGCAGCTCTGGAAGAAGGAGGAGGAGGCAAGAGAGCCCATGCCCAGCAGCAGCAGCAGGAGCCCTGGCATCTGGCAGGAGGCGAGCCAGCTCAGCAGGAAACTTCTCCGGGCAAAGTCAGCTGTCTCTCCTCCTCCTCCTTTAGGCTGGGGCTGCTCCAAGCAGAAGGACAGGCGGCTGGGAAGAGCCTCCCTGGAGCTGCCGCAGTCAGTGGCTCTTCCTTCCTTCCTCCCTTCTTTCCTTCCTTCCAGGGACCTCCAGCAAAGGAAGGAAGGAGAGGCTCAGAGGGGCCCTTTGCAAAAAGGTCTGGCATTGGAGAAGCCATGGAGCTCAATGCAGGTAAGGGAGCCTGATCCCTAACCCTTGAAACCCAGGGCTTTGTTTTTTATTCACCCCAGGGTGATCAGGCATGTCCTCCTTTTCCCGGACGCGTCCTCCATCCCACCCTAAAAGGGAGTTTCTAAAAAGTCCTCCATTTTGAGCATGGCTCAGAAGCATGGGTTTGTACTTTTATAGGAGTGACTTTGGGCTTTTTATTTCTTTCTTGTCCTCCATTTTGAGCAGGACTAAGAAGCACAGATTTATATTTCTAGGGGTGTTTTTTGGCTTTTGTTGTGGTTGTGGTTTGTGTTGTTGTGTGTCTTCTTTTCAGACTTATGGCGACCCCATCCAGGGTTTTTTCTTGGCAAGGTTTGTTCAGAGGAGGGTTGGTCTTTTTGGAAGGTCCTCCATTTTGAGCATGTAATAAACTCATGCTTCTTGGGGCATGCTCAAAATGGAGGACGTTTTATAGAATTCCTCCTGGGCAGAAGGAAAACAAGTCATAGAAAACAGTCATAGAAATATAAATCCTGGCCTTTTGGGTGGTGCTCAGGATGGAGGACATTGGAGCAAAAAATGGAGGACGTGACTGAAGCTTTAAAAACACTTTGGGTTTCTTGATCATGCTCAAAATGGAGGACTTTCGAGAGAAATAGAGGACGTGACTAAAGCTCTTGGAAACAATGTAAATTCATGCTTCTTGGACATGCTCAGAATGGAGGACATTGAGGGGAAATGGAGGACGTGACTGAAGCTTGAAAGCACTTAATATAAATGTAAACTCATTCTTCTTGGTCATGCTTAGAATGGAGGACATAGAATTCCTCCTGTGTGCAGAAGGCTGGGGGGGTGGAGGACGCGTCCGGGAAAAGGAGGACGTGCTTGGAACTGGTGTGTGTGTGTGTGTGTGTATATATATATATATATATATCTGTGTGTGTTGGGACACATGCATCATTGAATATATATATCTGTGTGTTGCTGTGACTGAGGAGGGGGCTTCCAGGCTTGAGAGGGACTGCACTGGAGTCAATGAGAGGGAAGCAGCAGACTGCCAACTAGGGGCCTGCTCTCCTCACATGGACTCGCCGGCAGGGCCACGTGCGCCCCTTTTGTTTACGTTCGGGGCGGCGTGCGCCCTCATTGGCTGTGCGCTGCCGTGACGTCGGCGTTGCATAATAGGCCCGGGGCGAAACCGCGTGGACGGACACGTGCGGCCTTTGTTTTGGTGACCTACATCCAGAGGGCGACACGTGGAGGCAAACTTAAGCCACGCCCACGCTCCTCATGGGAAAGCGGTGATTGGCTCCCTCCCTCCCCAGAACGCTCTCTCAGAGCGGGGAAGGCGTGGCCTCGCAGCGAGGGCAGTGAGGGGGCGGAATGGGCCTCTTTTTTTCCGTTGGGAAAAGGGGCGTGGTTAGAATCCTCGCGCTCGAGGTTCGGAGGTGGAATGCTGTGCTGCTGCAGAAGCAGCAACAAACTACATTTCCCAGAGTTCCATAGCCTTCAGCTGTGGTATTTAAAGTGATATCAAGCAGTACGCCACAGAAGCTCTCTATGTTTAAATATATATCCATATATATATGCGCGCACTGCAGAAATAAATCCAGTTTGAGACTGCTTTAACTGCCCTGGCTTCATGCTAGGGAATCCTGGGAATTGTAGTTTATTTTGGCACCAGAGAGCTAGCTCTCTCTCTCTCTCTCTGACAGAGGAGGCTAAATGTCTCACAAAACTACACTTCCCAGGATTCCCTAGCATTGAACCAGGGCAGTTAAAGCGGTCTCAAACTGGATTTATTTCTGCGGTGTGTGTTTTGGACCGTGGTCTCCTTCCTTATGTGTATGTGTATTAAAATACATATATACACATATGTGTATACACATATGTGTATATATGTATTTAAACACAGAGAGCCATCCTGACTACAACTGGAGACCCGAGTTCGATTCCCCGCTTAAGCATGAAAACCCACTTAGTGGCCTTGGTCAAGTCACACTCTCTCAGCCTCAGAGGATGGCAAATGGCAATGCCCCTCTGAAAAAACATCACCAAGAAAAACCCCAGGATAGGGTCGACATACATCCAAAAAATATATATGACAAAGGCTGTATCCACACTGTAGAAATTAACCCAGTTTGATATCACTTTAACTACCACGGCTGAAGGCTATGGAAGAAGGCTCAATGCTAGGGAGTTCTGGGAACTGTAGTTAAGTCGTAGTCAGAAGCTCAAACCACTACATAATGTCTCTATATTTAAATACATATTCATATATATGTAGTTAAACACACAACTCACTTAAACTCAGGTGTTAATAAATGCCATTGAATTTAATTATACACACCTCTGAATGGATCGTATTGTTTTGTCCACTGAAGTATACACTCTGATGCTGTTATGTATTTACATTGAAATATGTTCTGAGGTTTCATTTCGGGCGAGAGCTTTTGAAACCGAACACAGGGTTGTTGTGTCATTTTAAGTGCCTTTCAAAGTGCCTCCCTTCTCCGGAATCACGTTGTGTGTCCTGCCGGCTGCATGGTAGATCTCCTCCACAGGAGGGTTATTGCTGTGAGTTGGTGCTCTTCCTGTGTGTGCATGTGTGCTTTTGTGTGTGTGTACGCCCATGTGACTTTGGCCAACAAACTTGCTTGCACATGTACAGAGACCTGTGACACTGGTAATGCAACAGGTTGGAGGAGGGTTGTGGAATAATCTTTGCCGATGGCTGAAGTCACGGAATAGATAAAGTCAGGTGGTACCACATGCACACATTTCAGAAAGGGTTACATAACAGTTCGTCTGAGGCTATGGAAATTAGAATGAGTTCCTCTTTTGCAAAAGACTTAAAAGAGGATGGGTCTTTCTCTCCCCATCTAGCAACTGAAGAAATGGGGGATGCAGATTCGCCCTCCCCAAATCTGTAAAATAAAATAGACTCTGCCTGCAGTTGTAATGAACACACACAGCAGAGGCTGATTATATAACAAGTTGTGCTGCTTTGTGAAATGCTGCTGTAAGGAGAGATTGCAGGGACCTCTTTTAAAAGAGACATTGACAGTGGGTGGCAAGTAACAGCAATTATGCTGTTTCAAAATAATGCGGGGTCTCTTTCAACACATAATAGTGTGACAAAAAGATGACAGAATAGATGTGCGTGTGCATACACATTATGTGTATAGTCTGTAGCAGCGGTCCCCAAACTGTGCCCTTTAAGAGATTTTGGACTTCAGCTCCCAGAAGTCTCAGTCATGTTGGCCCATAGTCTGGGATTCTGGGAGCTGAAGTCCAAAATCCCTTAAAGAATACAGTTTGGGGGCCACTGGTCTATAAGACCACAGGAAGAACTTTGCTGGGTCAGATGAAGAATTTCTAGTTATTGTTGCAGCATCCTATTTCCAAAAGTAGTCAGCTATGTATTTTGGAAAAGTGGACTACTGGGATTTCAAATAACCCCCCCAAATTGTTTCCTAGCCTACCCTATTGGTCAGAGATACACTGCCACGGAATATGGAGGTTCCACCAAATATTTGTGGTTAGTGCATAAACCAATCCGTGAATTTGTCAAATGCTCTCAAGGCCACCCAAGCCAGTAGCTATCATTACATACAGTGGTACCTCGGGATACGAAATACCCAGGTTACGAATTTTTCGGGATACGAAAAAATCCCATAGGGATTTATTGTTTCGGGTTACGAAAGTTTTTTCGGGTTACGAAAAAACTCTGGCGCTATTTTAAATGGAGCCGCGGCAGAGCCGCGGCTTTTTCCCCATTAGCGCCTATGGGTTTTCGGCTTACGAAGGCTTTTCGGGTTACGAAAGCGGCCGCGGAACGAATTATTTTCGTAACCCGAGGCACCACTGTATTGTCTCAGCAATTTTCAATTCTTGTGCACTGTGTGAAGACAATACTTCCTCTTGAACCTTCTATCCTGGATTTACTATCAGTTAATTTCTCCTTATGTGAGAGAGAGATCCTTATTTGCTTTGTCTACGCTATTTTACTCAGCCTTGTATTTTTGTGATGTGCTGGACTACAATGTCCATCATTGCTCAGCAAGCATGACTCCTGTGCTGAGAGTGATGGCATTTGTAGTCTAGCACATCTGGAGGATACCAGACTGGGAAAGTCTGTTCCACATAATGTACAATTATACTTTTGTGGTGCACAGTTTTGGTTAATCTCCCTGAACTCAAAAGGTCTAAATCCTTCTACTTTTCCTCATAGAAGAGCTGATTTGATATCTTGATCGTGTGAGCTATCTTTTCTGCATTGTTCTGAGAGGGGGCTGCCAAAATTGTTCACATATTCCAGAGTTAATCGATGTATACGGTACTGGTTACAACATAGCACCATACATGTACTGCATGGCTCTTTATAAAGAACAGATTTGTCAGGCTCTGTTCCGACAGCCTAAAAATAGACACAGGGGAAGCAACAAGAGAGAGGAAGCATTATATAAACAAACCAAAACCCTTTTTTTTCCTTAAAAAATTGATAATGTGGAATTTGCCATTCTTGTTGGTGCTGCAAACTAAGCTTCCATGTTCCTTGCAGCATCTATCATGACCCTAAAACTGGTGGCAACCAGTGAAGAGCATACTGTGTATATATGTACAATTCAGGCTGTTTGCCCCATTGTGTCATAGCAAGTCTCATTTGCTGCTTCACATTCACTTAGTTTGCAGACAGAACACTTTAGACCTCTTCTTAGGAATTGTCCGCACATGCTGAATGGCCTGGTTTCCTCCGGGAAGGCCAAAACACCTGTGGCAAGCTCGGGCCCTATCCTGCCTTTGCAGACACAGATCCAGAGGATCTTGTCCGATCCCAAGGTAAAGAGCCTTTACTTTGGGGTAAAACAGCCCTAGTTTTGTGCAGAGTTTCTAAGAAACAGTGGCAAAACCAGACTGTTCACACAGCGCCCCTGCACTCCATACATTTTTGGTGGGCAGTCTATCTGAAATGCCCCCCAATTGCCCCTTCCAATGCGGAAATGGGGCGCCTGGCCACATGAGTGCAGTCAGGCACCCTGTTTCCAGGTCAAATGGAGCGGCTGAGGGGTTTCTTAGATGGATCGCCCACCAGAAAGGTAAGGAGTGGCCTCAGATCCTGCATCGGTGTGTGGTATGTGAACACCTGACTGTCTCTGCACTGACTCAGGGACTAAACCAGGTGAAGGATAACATAGGTTCAACCCATGCTATCTTCCTCCATCTGCTGTTTTCACCATCCTGAATAATTTAGTTTTGTATGATAAACAAATACAGTACATCAGACAGAACTAGTGCAAATAGAGATCCTTGAACAGCTCCACAGCTTCTTCCTCTTTTAAAATTAATTGTTTCTGTTTCATGCTTAATTGTTATTCCACCTGTTCTTTATTCAGAGGGTGTTGTATTTCTTTGTATGGCCACTATGCACACTTAGAAAAGTCTGCATGTTACTCAATTACGTAATGACTTCCTGCCAAAGCATGTGCCTAAAAACCATTTTAATGAGTGATAATTTATAGTAATCCATTGAGTTTTGTACACATATGCCCACATCCAGTTCTTGTTATGTGTAATTTTGTGTATGACTGATATTACTAGAATGTGGCTTAAAAGGTTCCACACTTGGATGCACACTTCATTGATGGTCATTGAAATATGAATCTGATTTTCATGTGCATGTTTCCCAGTCTGGCAGAAGATAAAAATGATCCTCTTGTACAAATAAGACTGATCATGGATTGATAGGGATGGTTGTGCTTCATGTTTAAACTTTTTCCTGTATCTTTCATGTGTTAACATTTTGACAAAAAGTTCTGCTGTTTTTAGTTTGTTTTAAAATATTCTGTATGCATACAAAACATTGTTCCTCCCATGGACAGTCTGCATATTCCACACAATCTTCTGTGTTGCTTTATGGAACACAGCTTCGTACATCCATATGTGGAGATGCAAAGAAACATAAAATCAATATGTTGAGGTTCATTGGCATCAGGATTCTATATTTTGATATAGATTAGTATAGCCCCAATTGTTGTACTAAGCTGGTACAATTTTTGTGTATGTAAGAACATAGACTCCAAAGAACTACTTTTGCACACTCAGTGTACTTAAGGGTTTTTTTTTGGGGGGGGGAGAAAGAGAGCAATATACTCTCCTATGACACACCATTACCTGCTTTTACTCCTGTAGCCAAGAAGGTGCATGAGTTGATTTGCGTACAGTTGTCTTCGAGTTTTCTACAAGAAGAGAGCAAGTAAAAAAAGTTACTTCTCTTTGGAAAATTCGGAACAAGTACTATTTTTCAGACCTTCTTTGTTTTTCCTAAATAAATACATTGCTCCTATTTTATTAGAATGGCAATTGAATTTTTAAAAACCCAGTTCTTGTTTGGTGCAAAGCTACAGGAGTGAATGCATTGCTGGAATATTCTCACTCTTCACATTGCCTCTGCTATTTTATTCTTACTGTAAATAAAGAATAAATGTGGTATCATTTGAGACAATCTTTAGCAAACAAAAATATACTGCCATAGTTGGTTTTTCACATATAAACCATATTTACAGTTCAACTCAGAACACTGCTTCTTCAAAGACACGTGGAGTGTATCTCACCTACAAACTCATAATGTTTGTACTGGTTTAACAATGACGGTATTACTCCCAAAATCCTGGAACAGTGAAGTATTTGATGGAAACCCTTAGCTGTGCTGCACAGTTTCCCTAGTTCTCTCTGGAGATCAAATGATAGTTAAGCCTAAATCAGTAATGCTCCAGTTTGAGTGCTGAACTAGGGCTGCATCTGAACTGCAGAGATGATCCAGTTTGACATCACTTTAATTGTGCTATGGAATTCTGGAAATTGTGGTTTGTTCTGGCACCAGAGCTCTCAGGCAAAGGAGGCTAAATGTCTCACAAAACTACAATTCCCATAATTCCATAACACTGGGCCATTGCAATTAAGGTGGTGTCAAACCGGATTATTTCTGTAGTGCAGATGCAGCCTAGGTTTCTAGGGAACAGGATTCGAATCCCCACTCAGCCATGGAAACCCACCAGGGACTTTCGACAAGTCATACTCTCTCAGCCTCAAAGGAAGGCAAAGGCAAATTGCCTCTGAACAAATCTTGCCAAGAAAATCCCAAGATAGTTTACCTTAGGGTTGGCATAAGTCAGAAACAATGTGAAAGCACACAAGAAGAAGAATCAAGAGTTCTGTGTGACTGATTCCTAAGTAAAAATGTACATAGAATTGCACTTTTACAGCACAATGATAGATAATACCATTATTCAGAAATAAGCCCCATTAGATCAATGAAACTTGAGTGTGTACAAGGTTTTGTCCTAAATTTCCTTTTGACACTAAGCGATTTTATGAGAATGCTTAAAGTCCTCTCAGTAGGTAAATCAGTTCAAGTGATTACTTCAGTATAAATCCTAACCTGTTCACTCAAACAGTGTTTGTTCAAGATTACATTCCTACCATGAGAAATCTTGCATTTTTATGTAATCCCATTAGCTCCAGTGCAAGAAGTACCATAGAATCAAACCACAATAAAAATGATACCACAATGACAGGCTGTAAGAATAAAATAGCAGAGGCAATGTGAAGAGTGAGAATATTCCAGCAAGGCATTCACTCCTGTAGCTTTGTACCAAACAAGAACTGGATTTTTAAAAATTCAATTGCCATTCTAATAAAATGGGAGTGGAATGGAATTGCCCATCTAACTTCCCACATTTTTCTTTTTTTATCCATCTTGGGTACCCCCATCACTTAAAGCTTTCTGTCCTTTAACCATCATTTCTAGAGATACATCTTTCTTCTCTCTGTTGGGTGCTGTCCTTTTGATGCCCATGGGGTGTTCTGAAAGTCCATGAGAGACTGCCTAGCAAGCATATGTAATCCATTCTGGGGGTCCTTTTAAGGAAGAATACGGCATATGTGAAATAAGTAAAATCTTAATCACTCAGTACTGCTAAAAATCGCTTGTTATTTTTTGTATTACATGTAAGGTTTGTGGCAGTAGCAGTTGTTTTTTATCAGGAGCGTTCATGGTATTTCGTTTACGGCTGCCACTCAATAGACATACAAATCCAAAATCTGCTGTGGTTTCTTAGGTTCAGCTTTTCTTGTGATACTTCAGAAACAAAAGTTACTTGGGCTTACCCCCCCCCCAAAAAAAATTACAGCCACTTTTAATTAGCATAATGTACTGAATCTTGTTTGGGGAGTAATTGTTGAACTTGAAAGAACAATATTTATGGCTATCTGATACTGAAAACAAAAAAGATGTTAGAAATAAGGGACTGAGGGAGAAACGCTGCATGATTGTTTTCCAGTATGGGTCTGTGAGGCTGATAGATCCCTTTTTGTCTTCTCTCTGCAGGTGGTGTGATTGCTTACATCAGTTCTTCAAGCTCAGCATCCAGCCCTGCCTCATGCCATAGTGAGGGTTCAGAGAGCAGCTTCCAGTCCTCTTCTTCCCCTGTCCCAACATCACCAAACAGTTCCTCTTCAGAGGGCAGCTGCAATGTCAAGAGCAGAGAAAGCTCTGATGAAGCAACGAAGGGTGACCAGTTAGATGATCGAATTAAAGTAAATCAGTCAAGTGGAACAGGATTTACCAAGGGTCATAGTGGACTTACAAGTACGTATTCTATAGCAGTACCTGCTCTGTCACTTATGGTGGGTCCACACATCATTCGTCCTAGTCTCCATTCTATTGTTTGGAGAGTGGGATGTGCTTTAAAACTTCTCCTTCCCCTTGTCTGTCATATATGAAATCCATCTCCCTTTCCATAGTTGGATATTATGTCTGAATTGAAATCTGATCTGACTGTACCCCCAAACCAGGTTCTGGAAAACATTTTTTCAATCAGTTGTTACATATTATAGCTTGGAAGCAAGCCTAATCGGCATTTTCCAATTCAGACATAATGGCACACAGTTTTTATAATCAGCCAAAGAAGGGATGGGAGGAAGATGCCTGAGTGGTGAATTCCTAGTTTCCAAAACATGGATTGGTAAAAGTAACACCTCAACCTCCCTGTAATGTGTCTGCACTAAATAAGTATGATATTTGAGGCCTGACAGCATCCTCTGCCTTGAGCCTGTACCACTTAATCTTCAGTACTTAACCTCTAACTTCCTTCCTTCTAGATAGACTGTAGCTCTGGTATTCAACCTCTGGCAAACTGGAGCTCCTGCCTCACAGTGCAAAGTGGTGCCAACAGGCCATGTTGTCCTGGGGCCCACAAGTAAGTTTGAAGTCAAGACCTGACCACAAAGGGACCCCCACCCGCTTACTATCCCAACTAATAAAGCTGTCTTTCCCCTTATGAGTTGTGTAAAGATTGCTTTTAAACAACTGAACTAATTCTCATTGTAAATTTCAGCAAAAGGCTGAACTGAAAGTATCTGGTTTGATCATACAGTACACTGTGTTTGCAGTGGAAAATCAAGAATTCCCAAGTGTTACAAAATGCAACTTAATCTTCACATATTTGAAAATTCAGAATCCCCAGCAAGGAGACAAAGCTGCTATCAAATAGTGAAAAGATGAGTGTCACTTCAAAACCAAAATGAAAAAAAAACCACATTGTTTTATGAAGCCAGTATGTTTCATAAGTATTAACTGAAATCACTTCACAGTAAGGTATTTTAAAATTCATTTTCATAATGCCAGATTCATCCTCCAGTGGCACCCAAGTCTTCCTGCTTATGTGATTTTTATCATACAAAGTTCTCTCACAAGAGTACAGATTCTGCTGTATTCATAACTGTTGTAATCTTGTGGGAAAGGGCACCAAAGAGAGGCCTTCACCATCACCTGGTGCTATTACTACTACTACTACTACTACTTTTATTTTCTTATATCCCGCCTTTCTCCCAATAGAGCAACTCAAGGCAATGAACAACAAATATAAAACAATACAATTTTAAAACAGTACAATATTAAAATATATAAATATAAAATTTAAAAAAAACAATTAAACAATTTTATGAGTTAAAACAGTTATAAATTAAAATGTAACTAGTTGAAAATACAGTCAGCCTTCTGTTTTCTTGGGAGATCCGTTCCGGATTCCCCCCCCCCCCCACGAAAATGGAAACTCACACATATTCAAGCCCCATAGGTTTGAATGTTGAACCCCCTCCGCTTGCTCCTCACGAGTAAGCGAGAGTGGTGGATCTGAAGTCTGCGCAAACAGAGGGGCAACTGTACAAACCTTAAAATTTATATAGCACAACATTTCAAACCTAGCCCTTATCAGCTTAAAAACGGAAGGTTGGAGATAGGCCTGCAATTATCTAGTACAGTAGGATCCAAGGAAGTCCCCCCCCCCAAAAAAAGAGGTCTTACCATAGCCTCCTTTAGGCGTGTTGGGACGCTGCCTTGTTGTAAAGAGGCATTAATCACTTCCCTTACCCATTCCACCAGTCCTCCTCTGGTCTGTTTAATGAGCCAGGAAGGGCAAGGGTCTCGTATACATGTAATGGTTCTCACCTCTCCAAGGATCCTGTCCACATCCCCAGGCTGAAATCCCCCGTGGAGTCTCCAACACCATTCCTGAGACCACCCTGGATAGCTCAGGCAGGTTGTTCTGCAGCGGGGTGAGTGGTACACCAACAGAATCCCTAATCTGTCCTGGCTGCCCACTTTTAAATAAACAAACCTTGTAGATTGAGAGATGGTACTTGTCCTGGTGATTCCATGGATTGGATCTGGGACAGTCTCACGCATGCAGACCAAGTGCTCTGCCACTCAGCAACTGCTTGTAGCTTTGCATAACATAAATAGTGACATGTTCACAATACTGGAGTAAAGTAACTGATCCTGAGATGTAAAATTAATATGTATATTTGTCTGTAGTTCTGAAATATAATTTAAAATATATTCATTACATTGGTGTCAGAAGTAGTAGGATAGGCGAAACATCAAACATAAGCATGATGATTTTAATAATTGTTAGTAAGTCGTTCCTGTTTTACCTACTACACCTGAATACCCATATCTTTCTTTTTTCAAATTTATTTCCAAGGTAATTTGATAGTTTATTAGCTCTTAAGTTTCCTCATTTTTTCCAGGGGCCAAGAACCTTGCTTGTTAGCCACAGACAAGTTAAACACAAGGAACTGGAAATTATTTTCTTGATTTTCTGTTTAGCCTACTTATAGTTGCTAATCTTTATAACTATCGGTTCTTTAATCTTATGTGATTTTTACCCTTCTTTTAACATGACATGGATAACCATTTTCCTATCAGTTACAATGGCATCTTCAAATATAATTTTTACTGTGTTTTTTTAAAAAGGCATTTGGTGATGTATCTGCAGGTGCACTGGATAGTAAAAATATTGCCAAAGTATATATAGTTTTAAAATAACATCAGAACAATTAAATTAAAACTTATATATAAACAAAACAACAAGTCATCCATCAGCAGTTGAGCCCTATACATTTGCACCAGTGAGTGTAATGCAGAAGAGGGAATTGTGCAGCTGTCCAGATGTTGGACTACTGTTCCTATCATCCTTAATATTACCTGTGCTGGCTAGGGAATTGGAAAGGCTCCATCATTCCCACCATGGTTTACTTGGTCATTGCAACATAACGTCATTGCAGTGCTAACATTGGGCCTGAACAGACAGGCCAAAATAAAGCTGCTTCAGGTCACTTTGGAAGTATGCTGTTTAAATAACGACTGCATCTTAAGAGGCCAGAAGCTGCCCCAAAGCTGTGCTCCAGTCCTTCTGGCCTTTTAGGACACATGCAGCATTTAAACAGCATACCTCCAAAGTGACCCAAAGCAGCTTTATTTTGGCCTGTCTGTTTAGGCTCAAAGTTGTACAAGTTGAGTCTCCCTTATCCAGAATTCTGAAATACTCCATAACCCCAAACTTTTTTCATCGTTGGCAGGGATAGTGACACCTTTGCTTTCTGACAGTTCAGCGTACACAAACTTTGTTTTATGCTCAAAATTATTGAAAATATTTTATAAAATTACTGTGGGCCCTTCCTATAAATGGGGAGTCCATTCTGGACCCCTCCGCGTATGGGGAAAATCCACCTATACTGGAATCCTATGGATTCCTATGGCTGTGCGCTCCCGTGTGGCGCCCACACCATTTTTTCCACCAGGGCTTGCTGTCTACGTGAGCTCAAGTCTGCGGGTGGCAAACCCACATATGACGCGGGCAGACTATACTTTAAAGCTATGTGTATAAGGCATATCTGAAACATAAATGATTTTAGTCATGGTCCCATGTCCATGATGCCTCATTAAGTATATACAGTCAGCATTCCATATCCATGGGGGCTCCATTCCAGGACCCCCCCCCTCCTGCAGAGAGCAAATTCCATGGGACCTCAAGTCCCACTCTCCTCAATGAAGATGCGGTGTGCACTTGGCTGTACTGGTGTGGCTGCATTCATACACCGCTATTGGGAGGAACAGGGCAGGGCCATCTACGGATGCTCCAGTCCATGGATGGCAAACGCGCAGAAGAGAAGAGCCAACTATATATGCAAATACAGATATTCTGAAAACAAACATTTCTGGTCCTAAACGTGTCAGATAAGGGAGAGGCAACCTATAATGATCTGTGACACACAGCAGATATATCTTCTATTTTGCTGTTCTAAGCAATTTTATTTTCTTCTGTTAAGTAGTATTGGTGACCAACAATAGTCTAAATGATTCAACTCTTGGTGGGACTAGCAGTTGGATTTGGGCCTACTTCCGTGATAGACTTGCATGTAAAGCTGAGCCAGCCATGGAGTAGGATGAATGCAGCAAAATATGAGGTGCAATTTAAAAAGAGCAGATTTTGGACAATGGGTCCCAAATCTGTGGCCATGAAGGAGGGGCATTTCTATGATGGCAACATATTCCATCAGACATTCAAGGATGATGGTTTTGAGCCAGACTTTCTCAGGCAGCCACCCTTCATATACAGTATGTATTAATTGAATGAAGACAAAAAAAATGACAGCTGCTGGGAGCAGAGAAACATTCTGAATTTTATGTTTTGTCTTTTTTGTCTAGGGTTAGTCCCGTTAAATATAACTTTCCTTTTTAAAAATTAATGTAAGTCAAATATGTGTGTTTTTTTTCCTTCCACAGTATTTCTACTAGGTTTTTATGCTGCTTTTTTGTATTTGTAGAATTTAATGGCATGGTGCTACTGTGTAAAGTGTGTGGAGATGTTGCTTCAGGATTCCACTATGGAGTCCATGCCTGTGAAGGCTGCAAGGTAAAATACGTATTATTTTCTAATACACACACCTCCCTGAAACAGTTATCAAGTACATTTTCAGAGTTGAAAAGTAACTGGTGTAGCGATGAAAAAATGACCACCACAATTTGTTTCCTGGCCAATGCAGAAAATACAGTCAGGAAAAGTAACACAGAGGCCAAAGATTTGCAGACTTTTTGTATGATATTTGCATATTATTTCTGATTGGTGTACAGTGGTACCCCGGGTTACGAAATTAATTCGTTCCGCGGCCGCTTTCGTAACCCGAAAAGCATTCGCAAGCCGAAATGCCATAGGCGCTAATGGGGAAAAGCCGCGATTTCGTGCGAAAAAGCGCCGAAAAGCACCAAAAATTTTTTCGTAACCCGAAATAACCTTCGTAACCCGGAACAGTTTTTTTTAATGGATTTTTTTCGTAACCCGGAAATTTCGTAAGGCGGCGCATTCGTATCCCGGGGTACCACTGTATTTTGTATTATCTATGTATTTTATGATGTTTTTACTGCTGTAATCCCACTTCGATCCGACGGGAGAAGCGGGAGATGTAAATAAAATGTATTAATATTATTATTATATCCCAAGGTATATTGGAAAAGTTGTCTGTGGAGAAATACACTTTTTTACTTAGAAAACATTTTTCTATGTGAACAACACACTTTTCTTGCAACCCCCTCCAGTTTACACATGTCTTTGTGCAAAATTGTGTGTGGGGTGTGTGTGTGTGTGGAAAGAGTATGACACAGAAAGTGTGGGTTTTTAACATGAAAAACACCCTTTTCATGCAAAAAGTCGATAATTAGTTTTGTTCAGAATAACTTTCCCAAAACATTTTGGGGTGTGCAAATACTAGGTAAAGCTGTACAAAATGAGGAGAAAACAGCAGTAATTCTTCATCTTTGCACGCGAGGATGGAAAAGTCAAAATTTTACATCACTAGATTGGTATGGATGCACTGTGGAAGAGATTAGATATTGGATATACCTCTAAAACTGGAACGGACAACTGTTGGTGATTAAGGGGCTGCATTGTCTCCCCAGGGCACCTTGGAAGGCTGCACTCCATAATACATGGCTGAAAACATTTTAGCTTTTTTGTTTGTTTGTTTGTTTCCCTAGCCCTAGGACATGGTGGCAATTTTGCCATGTTTTTCACCACTGCTGGATCATTTAAGACTTTGGAAAGGCCTTGTTTTCAATAGGATGTGACATGGAAACTTCCAAGTCACTTCCTATTGGAAGAATCTCTGTGCTGGACCTAAAATAGCTCAGGGGTCTCCCTAGGTGCAACAAAATTACTCACATTCCCCAAGGGGGCATTTTGTTTGAAAATCATTTAAAAATAGTCCTGGGGGCCACATATAACTGACATGCTGCACTTGCTGCATCTTTGCTCTAAATTACCATCTGAAACTTGTGCAGGTATTCCTAAGTAAATCCAGTTATTCTGGAATTTACTCCTCTTTGAGTGACTGAATAAATTTTGGGTCTGAATATTTTCAGATGTCTTTGACAGTCAGGGTGAAGTAAAACTTTAGTAGTAAAACTACACTTGTCTTGTTTTGATCGAACCCAAATCTAGTATTTAGTTATACTAGTGATCCTGCCTTTCCTTCAGTGAACTCAAGATGGCATATATGGCTCTTCTCCCCATGGTATCTTCACAACAACCCAGTCAGGGAGGTTCAGCTGGATGAGAGAATGTGACAGTGGGTTTCATAGCTCTGTATGTGCCTCAAACTGGATCTCCCATGTCTCAATCCTGCAGTACAGTGTCATACATTGATTGGTGCTGAATTAGGATATGAAGAGATACACATTCAACCTCCCATATAGCCTTTAGTCTCACTGCATAATATTGGGCTGTTCATTATCTCTTAGCCTAAAGTACCATACATTTCATTGTTTTTGATTTTAATGATGACAAAGTGGATGAGAAGGAAAAGTCATATATGTTGGCTTTGAGCTACTGCAATAAAAATGAATTAATGTATTTTAAATAGGTGAAGAGTTTCAATACTGAAATGCAATATTGATAGCATGTATTTGAAAACTGTCTGCCAAAAAAGGGGGAATTGAACCATACTTGTTTACTCTTGTCAGGGTTTCTTTAGAAGAAGCATTCAGCAAAATATCCAGTACAAGAAGTGCCTGAAGAATAACAACTGCTCTATAATGAGAATGAACAGAAACAGATGTCAGCAGTGCCGATTCAAAAAATGTTTGTCGGTTGGGATGTCAAGAGACGGTATGTTTCTGTATTGAGCTGTGACCTTCTGAAAGGTGATTTTGTGCTTTTTATACCTAATTCAGAAGGAAGCCCTTGTAAACCCTGGTGTAGAGTAGAGGTCAGGGATGTGATCTATGAGCAGCTTTAAATCTTGCTTCATGAACTGATGAGGTGCACTAGTAACGGCTGTTCTTTCAGCACTCCTTTTTATGTGCATTGTGGGACTAATACAAGCTCATCTTTAGAAGGTTATGATAAGGAATATTGAAGTTATATATGTGAAGCCTAGTAATGATCCTGGCATTGATGAGGTAAAGAGTGGTCAAACTTCTGTATATCAGAGCTCCTGTGATGTAAAAGTGCCACAGGTGGAACTATGTGACATCTCTCTTCTCAGCAGCCTGCAGAGCTGCTAAGCACCACCATATGGGCTACAGTTCTCCTGATCATTCAGTTGCTGGTACAGAATGGAGAAGGAGAGATAGGAGAAGTATCTAGCTGTGTCCCCATGGCCAGACACAGACCAATGACAACATCTGCAGTGAACCTCCAGAAATCATAATGGATAATGTAATCTTTCTGGGTCTGGCTACAGGTACATAGGCAGATCCTTCTCTGTTCCCCAATCACACTTTCTACCTACCACTGAATCGCTGTGGGGGGAAGCTACAGCACCTAAAAGGTGAGTCCAGGGGAGGCTTTGGTCGTTGCGGCAGGAGGAAGACAATACAATTACCAAAAACTAAACATGCACTAGCATACGTTGGACTTAGGCCTGCATATATCACTAATAGGATGCTGGCCAGTAAGAATTGTCATGAAAATAAGCATCTTTTCAGGGAACATTGTAAATCATCAGCTAGCCAGCCTACCCTTCCTTGTGCCTTCTGGATGGGTTGGACAGTAATTTGCATCATCCCTAGCCAGCATAGCCAGTGACTGATGGTTGGAAAGTGATGGGAGGAGTTGTACAGGACATCTGCAGTATATCAGGTTGGAAAGGAGTTTGAATGACTTCTTAAGTCACTCTTGAGAGCTAAACACTTGGAAATCAGTCATGCAATTAGAGACTGTATACTCTTAGAGGTAATACAATTTTAGTCCTAACTGGAGTATGCGTATTGAAATAAGTAAGACTTGTTAGTCACTACCTATGTAAATCCATTTATCTCAAGTATATTCTAGTTAAGATTTAGGTCCAAAACACACTGCAGAAATAATCCAGTTTGAGACTGCTTTATTTTTCTTGGTTCAGTGCTAGGAAATTCTGGAAACAGGATTCCCTAACGCTGAGGCTTGGCAGTTAAAAAGGTCTTAAACTGGATTATTTCTGCAGGTTTTGGACCTCTGCTCTAGTGTCCAACATGCATCTGCCTCATTATCATCATAATTATCATCATAATTTTTCTCCCAGATTGCCTGGATATTTGTCTCTCCCAGGCCACCATGCGCATTGAAGTTTCATGATGTGAATAGCCATGGCTTCTGCTACATAGCACTGCTATGTCCAGTTCTCCTCCCTATTTCATTCTTGTTTTTCTGTTTGAGCATGCAAAGCCTTTCCTGGTTTGAATTCTTGTGTTAGTGGGAAGCAGAGAAGTTCATAGCAACAGCTCTGCTACCAGAAGTTGCAGAATTTGGGCCCCAAATGAGGAAATAGTTGCAAAAAATCCCAAGCCATCTTTGATACTTCTGTGGGACTGAAAAAGTCACATAAGGAATCTTTTCAAGCCCAGATAAATTCCTCTTCTCTAGCACAATGCACAACTTGAATCCTCTTCCTTCCAAACTTTCTCTCAAATTGCATTTGAAATTTTACAAATTTTAAAATCAATTTGTTGTTTGCCTTTGTAGTGATATATCTTTTGAGAGAAAATACTGTAAATCCCTTTGGTCTCACAGAACTACCTTCGTAGTCTTTCAGCCCTCATTTACAGACCTCCTGTCTAAAGCATATTTCTTGATTTAAATTATGATTTGAGGGAGAGAGGAAGAAAATCATTTATTTGTAATCCCATGTATTCCTCAGTTTGGCATAATAATATATAGCTGAAATTTCTTCTTCTTTTTCTTTTTCATAGCTGTTCGATTTGGCCGGATTCCTAAGCGTGAGAAACAGAGGATGCTGATTGAAATGCAAAGTGCCATGAAAACTATGATGAACACTCAATTCAGTGATCATTTGCCTAATGAAGCATTAAAAGATAGCCAAGAACCACTGTTACTGTTGCCTCAGGAAGAGCTAAACTCCAAAGTGCAGCGAGAAAAAGAGAATATCACTCGCTCCTCTTCTCCTTCCCTCGCTTTTCCACCTCTTCCTGCTCCCCCCTCTGACATTGCTAAGGAAGAAGTGATTGGTATGGTGACCAGGGCTCATAAAGATACCTTCATGTACAACCAGGAACAACCAGAAAATCCTCCCAGTGTTGTGCAGCCCCAGAATGGGGAGCTAATCAAGTACACAGAGCAATATAATTCTAGTGGTGAGCCTGATATAAGCAGCAGCCATAATAGTGGGAGTGACCAACATTTTAATGGACAGCACAAAGGTCAAAACAATGTGCATTATCCTAATGGGCATAACCTTTGCTTCACAAGCAGCAGCTCTGTCAACTTCACTCAAGGCTTTTTCCTTAAAGGTTGCAACAGGATGCCCGAAAATGGCTTTCCTCCAAATGAATCTGTGAATGCCTACTCCTGCAGCACTGGAGGCAGAATGCATCTGGTACTGTAACAGTTAATTCCTGTTGCTCAGTGGTAGCTTGGTTTTCTAAAGGACAGATTCAAAACTGTGACCTGAGCCAGAAATAATTGCACCTTAGGGCAATTGATTGAATAAAATAATAATAAAATAGCATGAATGTCAGGCGAGGGTGGGAGAGAGAGTGTGTACATTAGGTTTTGGGGTGTGAAAAGTTTGCTTAATGGAAGGTGAATCAACATTGAAGAAGAAGCAATTTCTGAGGTGCAAGACCCACAGCATTCAGGGAGCCAGGTGAAAAACAGGTCTAGGACTGTATTAGAAAATAACTATGAAGAAGAATAGTCCTCATCAAAATAATGTCCAGTAATAGGTACATTAAAAGTCGCATGCAATTGTATGCCAATATTTCTGAAGGCTTATTCTTAAACAGGATAATAGTTGCATTTATATATAATACTAAATGATAGGTAATGAGCTTAGGTGCTCCATCACTGAAACCCCAAGGAAAAAACTAGAAGCTTCTGTTTCAGATGAACCAGTTTAGTTGCCATCTAAACCCCAAACTGTCAATGGTTGGTTGAAATAAGGCAACTTCATAAAACATGGCTTGAAGACAGTTAATTTCAGTTTATCATATATAAGATTAAGTACAGTTTATCCTGGTCTGGAAGCCATGACAAGCTGCTGTTAATATAAAACAGAAGCAAAAACTTTCAAACTGACTGATCTTCAAAGTGCAGCAAGATAAACATCCCAAAGACTAGTCTTGAGATCATTCTCATAATTCTAAATTATAGTTCAGCATAGTGGTGGGAAACATGAGGTCCTGCAGATGTTGGTCTGCATCTTCCATCAACTGTATTCAGTGGGATTTGCACTCCCTACATATGGAGAGCCATATATTTCCTGAAACCTGGTTCAGTCAGATCAATCTGTCCTGAGAAGTATATATGCTGTTGCTGCAGAGGTGTGCTGTACATGTACTGCAGTGATGACAGCCTTTGAACATGTGCTTATGCATTATATTTCTTAGCCTGCACACTCACAGCAAAGTTAGTCCTTGCACAGTCATTCAGACGTTATCATGGTTGTGTGTGCCTGTGTCTTCTGTTTGAAACATGATCGCAGTTAACAAAACTAACGTGTGAAACTGACTTGGTGTGCTACAAGTCCCATCTCCACTTTTGAAGAAACGGCCATGGAATCAGGTGGCTAAAAGGAATTAACTGTTATCTAACAAAGTATGAATTGCTAGGGAAATTAGTGCCAGTAAAGCATGAGCAGCTGCTGTGTTTCAGATGAAATAATGGTAACCAGGTCCATGGTATTTCACTCAACACTTCAGTGTGCTTCTTAGAAATAATAATGATTAAAACAAAAACATTAGCGTCACTCCAAAAATTATATGCCTCAAAATCAATTACATTTTTTTAAAAAAGTGTTCAAATTTACATTTTACCAAATGAATTGAGCCTCAGTAAAAGCAAGATTTTAACGTTAATGAGGAATGGCACTAAAACAAGTTTCCTGTGATTATTGAGGGTGCTTCAGTGCACTTTTGGATAATGTTATGTGTGTCACATGTTTAATGTGCATTAAAAAGGAAGATAAATCAAATTTATACTAATACATGCAGCATTATGAAACATAATTTGAGCCTTACTTGTAAAAGGGACAACAAAATTTGTTTATTATATCCTGTCTTCCTTCCAAAAATGTAACTGGAGACAGCTCACGACAAGAGTAACTAAAACTAATAAAAGAGAGAGAGCTAAGTCCTACATTACTTTCTCATATGTTGTAAGGTCATACTTTTGTACAATGTGTGTGTTTGCGTGTATGTGTGTGCCTGCAAGTTGCCTATCAAGGCAACCCCCTGAATTCCATAAGGTTTTCTTAGGCAAGGAATACTCAGAGATATTTTTGCCAGTTTCATACTCTGAAATATAGCCTATAGCACCTGGTATTTGTTGGCTGTCTCCCATCCACATACTAACCAGAGCTGACCCTGCTTATTTTCCAAGATCAGACAGGGTTTGTTTAGAAATCTGTGTGCATTTCCTAAACTATTTGGTTTATAGCAGTTTTCTAACAGCTATTCCAAAGTTACAGTATATGTATAGGTTATGAGTAATAAATGCAACAGCTTTAAATAATTAAGATTAGCTTGAATTTCTTTCATATTTTTTAAAAATATTTTTAATTAGAGTCTAATGTATTAAGGTATGGTCTCCAGGTATGTTTAATCAGGAGTGATTGATTATTCATGTTTTAATTGTTTGCCTTGCCTGCATGAAGATTTTGAGACAGATAATTTAGCCAGTTTCTTTGCAATGTGATGCTAAAGACTATGTGTTCAATTATTTAGGTTTGCCCAATGAACAAGACTCCTTTTGTGGATCCAAATAAGTCTGGTCATGAAGTTTGGGAAGAGTTTTCCATGAGCTTTACACCAGCAGTGAAGGAAGTGGTGGAGTTTGCCAAGCGTGTTCCAGGTTTCCGAGACCTTTCCCAGCACGATCAAGTGAATCTTCTAAAGGCTGGAACCTTTGAGGTAAATATCTTGTATGCACTACACATCTGTATTACCAAATGCTCTGTATAATACAACATCCACCACGATACTAGATACAACTTGTACTTACATTGTTTGAGCAATTTTCTCCTCTCTAATACCCTAGTCATTTATAACTGATGAAATAAATGGAGCTCATATTGGTGATTTCATCCATTACTTACTGCATTTGTATGGGTGGTATTGCAAAAGTTATATCTGCAGAAATTCACTTCCATAATGAATTTTGTGTCAGGAATTTTGCTTAGGTATTTTACATTGTTATACAGAATGGCAGCACTGAAATGAGAGTCGGCGTCTACCTTAATCAAAAGCTGTAATTGCCCACCAACTCCCTTCACCAGTCTTTCCTTTGGAGAAGGGTCAAGGGGAAGAACATAAACTGTTGCACGCGTGCCCCTTCCTAAAACCACCCTAGTCCAACAGTCCTTCATTACATTCAGCCTTTCCTGAATGGAAGGGCTGGCAAGTGGCCAGGAACATGTGCTATGGGATCCTGTTCCTTACAAACCCCTGGTGACTTTAGACCATGTCAGCTAATGCTGTGCCCCACCCCTGCCCTTTCTATGGGAATGGCTAGGTAGGAAGAAGGAATGTACTTTGGGACATTGTTGCCTAAAATTTGCCTGGATGTTTTTCAGCAAATGTGGCCAATGCTTACTCCCTCCTTGGACACATGGGACATGAACATGTGCTCTGGTTTAGCTTGTGGCCAGAGAACTTTATGTAACTGTTTAGATGATCCCTACCTAATTCTCCAGCTTTAAAGCTGGGAAAAAGACTAGTCTGCTTAGAATGCTTTCCAGTGCTCAGCACCACAGTTGCCTTGCTCAGTGAATTTATTGAAGACTTATGGGGGAGCATTTGTCAGATCTTCATTCCACGGACTGGACCTCACTCCCGCACACCACTGCCCACTTGATACATTAGAAATTAAGCATTGGCTGGTAACACATCACACTACAGTAATGATTAGGCAGAAGTCCTAAACACTCTTAGCAAACGATAAGTCTCATGTGATACGTTGCAGAAATAAAAATGCATAGGACCATGCTGTTAGTTTTTTTAGGATGGCCTTTCCTCTAGAACAAATGTGGGTAGAATATGGAGCATGATCTTTTAAGTGATTTGTAATAGTTCAGCTAGGTTGCATAACTCCTGTTTGCTGAGCAGCAACAAAACTCTAAATGAGTTAATTTGTCCATTAGTAAATTACATATACTGCACCAGCGTTACCTGGATAGAAAACGAGACTTCTGTGCTTAGGAGAGCTGACAAACATATTCATAAAAAGTTCTGCATCTTGGCTCATAGCTGCAGTATAAAATATGTGTATTTTGGTTGCATTTAACCAGATCCTTATATAGCTGCCTTGGTGTTAGAAATCTGTGTTAAATTCCCAAACTATGTTAAAAGATATGTAGAGAGATCTTTTAGCACCTTTGGAACTAACTGCAATAAAGAAATTGGCAGTGTGAGCTTTCGTAGACTTCAGTCTATAGGTACTTAAGTCTACAAAAGCTCATACTGCCAATTTCTTTCAGTTAGTCTCAAAAGATGCTACAAGATCTCTCTTATGTACTGATTCTACAGACTAACATAGCTATATCTTTGAATTCTATGTTAAAAGGTATACATTACCTGTACAGATTAACATAAAACATTTTGGACTTAGTCCAAAACACACTTTAATATCTATTGTGCCATTCATCAAGTTGTGCCCCCAGCACCTCTCTCTTTTTTAAAAAATATGGGCTGGTTAGTGGCATCAAGAGTTCTGTACAGAAAAAGTATATCTGACAATAAATTGCTGGTGAAAGTCTCAGTGACCGAGCGATAGGGAGATGCCCCTGAGGCCTGACAGAAGGCATAAAGTTTCCTGTGTTTAGCTGCTGGCAGTCATTTTAACATCTTTACTATCCTGGATAGCCATTTTGAACTCTCTCCATCCTTTTTGGCATTTGAATATCCTTGTACTTTTGCATCATATCTAATTTGCCTCTGCAGCTCCACTTGACATCTTTAGTATCATAGCTCTAATTCCTAAATAAGAACTCTATAATAAAAAAGTTTACTATCAATTGGAGAACTGTTACAGAGCAGTTGCCTTAATGCTGTTTGACCCAACAACATTCTATTTGGGGTGAATAGAGAAATCTATTAGTGATGCCTATATTATTTCTCAGAAGTGAACAATCAGCCATCTGTCAAGTCAGTCACATGGACCCTATTTTAATACAGATGAACCAGAGATGAAATCTGAAGTGGAAGCTATAGTGCCTATTAGAGCTACTATAATGGACAAATTTCTAGACTTTGTTTTTGTTCAGTCAGTCTCCTTTAGTAACTGATCAGATAAATAGAGAGTGAATGTTCCAACTCAGCCAAATTTGAGGTGATCCTGTAAGACAGATTGTTTCTAGTATGCCACTCCAAATCTTAGGTATTAATTGTTTCTAAACTGAGGGAATCAGCAAGAGACTGCATACCCACAAAGGAGCCTCTGTACATGGTGCCAGCATGTCTCTGGAGTCAAAAACATCTAGGGAAGACACTGCCCTTCCTGTAGCATTCAGTGAATAAGCTTCTGTCCTTCAAGGTAAAAAAGGAGACAGCATCACTCAAAGGTTGTATTCTTTGGTGAGGGAAGAGCTCACTCCTTTGCAATGCTTTCATGACTTCCTCGTCTAGTGTTTTGGCACCTACAAATGGTGATATGACACCAAAGAACCTAACCAAGAAACAGCAGGCTGATCATGTGAAAAAGCTTCTGGTTTACTTACTAGAGTGTCATCTACACCAGGGGTCGGTAACTATCAAGAGATAGTGGGCCACACTGGCACTCAAATGGAACCTGAAAGGACCCTAAACACCCCCCCACACACACACACACACATCACCTCATATACCACTCAAAAGTTTCCTAGGGGATGTAGGGTGAAATTATGCCATGTTTGGCCCTCTCTGGACCATTTTTTTTCAACAGGCATTAATCTGGAAGTCAACTTTTTCTTGTTATAAAAAGGTCTCTTACTGGTTTAAAAAGCCTTTCCTGGGGATAATAAAATATGGCAAAACTCCCCTCACATGCCTAGGATAGGGTGTGGGAATTTTTGAGGCAATAATTTTTTTTTTAAAATTGGGCCATAGGATCACCAAAAATTGCCTTGGGGACTACATGTGGCATGCAGGTCACACTTTCCTCACATCTGAACTGTTGTGTTCGTAGTGGCTTGGGTGTCTGTTTTATGGACTGAGGTTCCTTTGATTTTTTTTAATCTTGATTTTAGAAGCTTATATAGAACCTTGATCAAGTTACATAAGTCTTATTCCTTTAGGGCAGATACCACACAAGATTCTCTTTTACATCTCAAGTAATTGTTATAGTTGGAGTAGCAAGAAGTGGTTTAAGCACTGGTGCATGCACATGTCTTCCAGAGTTCATTTGGATATATGTAGTTCCTTTCAAGGATTTTCAGCTTGAGAAGGATGCTTTTTAACAAAAACTAAGGAAAAGAAAAAGGCAACTTATAAAAAGAAGAGACAGCTAGGCATTCAGTTAGTTAACTAACTCTTGAAATACAGCAGGTGGATTTGTCAGGACCATATTGTAAACAGGCCTGATCAAATGACATGGATGTGACCACTATGTGGAGCTGTAGTGGAACTTATTACAGTACCAGTGGCTGTTATATGTGTCTGCAATTTTGAAACAGTGCATCCTGGAATGGTGATGCAACTGTCAATTTTCAACTTTCACTGAGTCAGTGTGAGATGGTTGGTGTTAGAGTACTGCCTCTGAGGTGTCTGTTATGGTCAGTTGGTTGGTAAAGTAATTAGTTGATGAGTATCCAAGATGGATGTCTTATACTCTGTGTAATCATTGTAAATAGTTATGTAACAAAGATTAAAGAGCCCTCATTTGAGAGAAACCTTGCTGTACTGAGATTCATTCCTGTGTGAGAGGAAATTTGCCACGCAACTCAGTTCTTCTCAGACCTTCTTCTGGTCGTCTTGTCCACGTAGGTAAACTATGCTTCTGGTTGCTTTGACAAGGGTTATGAACCCAGCACACACCTTCCTGACAGGATTGGCCACAGACAGCTAGGCATTCAACCAGCAGTTCAATTAGTTAACTAACTCTTGGAAGACAGCAGGTGGATTGCCCAGAGGCCATGGCGGAAAGGATACCTTCATACCTCCTGTCTCCTCAGAGTCCTCCTCAAAGGGTGAAGTAGGCAATACAGAAGTTCCAACAGGGATATAATGACTTGGAGCTTGAAGTACTGTACAAAGAATGAGGTGCATAATTATGGGCTTGCAACTAGACAAGGAAAACTTGAAGCAGTGAATACGGTCTTCAAAGACCAAAATCAGCAACTTCAGAGCTCCGTTCCACATCAATCAATTACACAGAATTCATTGCAGATGATGAGGGGCATCTGTTTCCTTCAAAGACTAAACAGCAACAGAGGCACCCCCATCGCTTTACCAAGTAATCCAAGAAAACACCATCATCTTCGGTGGAATCATTTTGAAGCTGCTTGCTTGGGCTGCAGCAAGCTCAAATGGCCACAAGCTGGTTAAAGAGTCTTAACTTGCGTATCATCAAGCTGCTTGATGCAGTCTGAGTAACAGTGAACTGCATACAAAGGAAGTAGAATCAGCTTAGGCTTGTGAGCTCACGGAAATCTGTTCAGGTCTTCTCTCTGGTCTGACATACACAAAGTGGGGAAAGACACTGAAACCGGATTTCCCTCTCTGTCCCACCTTGCTCAGTGTTTTGTTTGCCTTGGTTAGAATCAGCTAAGGCTAGTGAGCATTCTGAACCTTTTTTTGAAAAACAGCTTGCTGTTGCTTATTCCTTATCAAGAGCTTGCTGAAACCTAAGCAAGCGGTTCCATTGCACTTTTTTAAAGCACTTTGTCATTACTTAAGCCTTATTTTTTCATTATTTTTATTGAAGTTTATTACATACATACATTAAAAAGTAAGCCATATCTATTAACGTATACAGTACATATACATTTGTTCTTGCTTTTAACAGCCAAAAGAAAAGAGTTATCCTACGACACTTGACTTCCACTCAGTTCTACTTGTATTGACAGTAAATAAAAGTAATTTCAACAATTCCCTTTTAGTGTATTTTTCAACTTTAGCAATTAATATCTTATTGATTGCTGTTATCAAGCATTTAGATACATTTGGCATGTTATGACCATTTGTTTTTACAGTAGCTTTCTATGATTTCTCAATCTATATTGAATGGTCTGTTTGAATTTTTCTCTGTCATATTTGTTAATTTGTCCAATTCTATGTTATCTAAACTTTTTAATAACCACTCATCCATTGTAGGCAGATCCTTAGCTTTCCATTTCTGTGCTACACATGTCCTAGCTGACATGATCATATATAATATTGTTTTGCAATGGCGAAAAAAAGAGAAATATAAATCTTGATAGTATTTTTCTAATTTTTATTCCTTCAGAGAATTATATCATTCGAGAGATATCAAAAAATGTTATACCTGTCTGATCACAGTCACATTTCTCAGCACTGGAAATGACAGTCCCAGGTGCTTTAGCACCAAAATCCTGCCATTTCACACATTCCTCCGGGGGATAGCTACTGGTAAAGACTACAGCTTCTGCAACAGCTTTGACTCAGTTTTCTTCAGTGCCTTGAATTTACATTGGTCTTCTACAGTACAGCAGGCCAGAGTGTTAGTGTTACACTCTGGATGAGGGAAATCACATGTATTATTCAGCTCCACAATTTCCATCACCATTTACTTTGTACCTGACACCTGTTGTGTTTGTCTCCTCCCACCTGTTGTGTTAGGTGCCATATGCTGTTAGTACTACACATGCTGAAATCATTTAACCTGATGGTTACCATTCATGCCACACTTCTGTTAGACTTGGTAAAATAATCTTGGACAAATCCTTGTTTGGTATCTCATGTGCCCAGAAGGCTAGAAAGTTTCTACAAAGTGAAGCAGGAAGAAGCCAACTCTGTTTATCCACTGTGCCCCAAATTCAATAATAGGTGAAGCCTCCCAATGAAAATGTTGTAGGATATCATATTCTGCACTTCCAAATAGGGATGATTGTTATCTAGATTTCTTGACCAAGCCTCAGAATGGCAAATTATCAAACCTGTATGGCAGGCTACACATCAGTTCCTTTGGGAGAATATGCTGTTATCTGTCCCCCATTTCCCACAAGATGAAACAACATAGCAATTTTGCTCCAGCAGGAAGCTCACAGACTGGCAACATAGTAATTCAAACCTGCACATCACAGCTCTGATTGTAGTGTTAAATTGATGTCTGACTCTATAACAGTAAGACAATAGTATTGTTAGAAAGTATAAGGTAAAAGTCTAAAGGACTTCCCATTTGAAAGAGAAGGCCTAGTTAATTCCAAGATGGATGAAGCAGTGGACCATTTGTTTAAAATGTCTGCCAAAGTGAAAATGATGGGATTTCCTGCCATATAGTTCACAGAAGCTTTGCTGGAAAGAAAGCTTCTTACTCTTACCCCTTCATCCCTCAAAACAGTTCTTTTTTTGTCAAGCCAATCCAGATACTGCTCTTTGTCCTTAAAAAAAAACCTCATCTCAAGTCCAAAAAGTATTTTTGACTTGCACCAGATTATCCCTAATCAGTCCACAGTCCTGTACCCCGATGTGCTATCTTTTCAGCCTATTCAGTTATATGCAAGTTTAGCACTTGCCCCAACATCTCCAGCAATGCCTGGGCTTAACAGTTGCCCATGTTATAGATATATTTGCTTCAAGAGCCAACTACAAGTGTGCCAGATACTGTAAGTAGATCAGAGGTTGGCAAAGCTTCCCTGCAGGACACTTTCTTTGATGCCTGTGGTTTACATTTCCCCCTCTGATCCAGCTGATCACTATCCAAAAAGCAGAAGTGGATTTTGTTTTGATAGCCCCTTGATGGCCAGATCAAGCATCACCTATTGTAACAGGAAAACATGTGCTTCACTGCAGCATCAACATATTTATAGGGGAGCTGCAACTGTGTCAACATCATTTTCCATTTACTTTCCCCTTAGTGTGGTTTGTAAAGTAGTCACCTGGAGCAATCCATGTAGTTTTACTAGATGCTACGAGTTGGATACTTACACCTCATCCAAAGCAGAGTGTGATAAGCTGATGTTGCAACATGGATTTCTAGTCTCATTCAGCCATTGGATTGTATTTTAGCCCTCTCTAAATGAGTACTGAGTTTGGGTTCAACCTGTTTCTACATGGTTTATTCCCATGATCTGAGGTAGAGACATTGGTTACTCATCATGAAGTCCCATTCTAGACAGCAGAAAAGAAAACATACAGATACAGTCGAAAGGAGGCTGGTGGCTGACTACTGTTCAGTGTCAGATTCATAGGCCTGGTGTTTTATTCTTTTACCAATGCACACCTTGTAAATATCTTGTGTTTTTTGCAGTAGGTTTCTGTTTGCTTCTGTCTTCTGAGTCTCAACTACATTCTTCTCTGAGCTTGGCTATGGGAGGTCCTGGGTCCAGTGGTGTAGTGTCTTAAATATTGCATGCTTTGGGCAGAAGCAGCAACACGTTCCTAGATGTCTACTCAGTGGTCGACAATAGATTTAAATGGGGTGGATAGGGGAATCGGCATCTCCTTTTCCCCAAATGTTACTTATGAGTAGTTCCTTCATATTCTGTTTGCACCTGTTTTAGAGCATTGTCAAACATTCCTTATAAACAAACCAATAATATAAATGTAACCCAGTTCTTTGAACCACTAAAGGGAAGTGTCATAGCTTGGAAACATAATTTTTAAAACTACAACCTTCAAAATCTCTCATGCTGGCTGGGATGTTCTGGTAATTGTAATTTGTGAACTACTAATGCTACTTCTTCCTCTTTCTAGGCTCTGGGCTTCCCATTGCAGTTACATGTTTCTGTGTGAAACTCCCTAGGATGGATTTTAAATCACCACTTTGCTAATGTCAGGGTCAAGGACAGCAAATATTTTTCTTTTCCCTTAGAGTAATTGAACCAGCTGTCAAACTAGTAGTACAGTATAAGCTTTTAAGACACAATCAGTATACAAAATTACACATTATTTCTCTAGTTTTATAGAAATCTTACTGGTTTTTGTTAATTTGCTCTCTTCTCTTGACTAGGTTTTAATGGTTCGGTTTGCATCTTTGTTTGATGCAAAGGATCGTACTGTCACCTTTCTTAGTGGAAAGAAATACAGTTTGGATGATCTGCGTTCAATGGGGGCTGGTGATCTGCTCAACTCCATGTTTGAGTTTAGTGAGAAGCTAAATGCCCTGAACCTTAGTGATGAAGAAATGAGCTTGTTTACTGCGGTGGTCCTTGTGTCTGCTGGTAAGAAAATAAAGTTTTGCTTGTACCCAAAAGCAAAATGCCCTTGCCTCTCAAAAAGAACTTGTCTGAATTAAAATCATATACACACCACCACCTTTTGTGGAAAATACCAGAAATCTAACTAAAGGGTTTGGAGAGAAGGTTTTTTTTTTGTTTTTTTGTTTTGCTTTTTAACTTGAAATTCTTCAGACATTGCAATTTACACTGTGTCTTAGAATACATTGTGTATTTTAAAAACTGTTTTATTATTGTTGATGACATCCATTCCTTCTATGCAAGTAGTTCCTTCATATGCTATTTAGGCCTGTTTTAGAGCATTGTCAAGCATTCCTTATAAACAAACCAATAATATAAATGTCACCAGGTTCCTTCAGCCACTAAAGGGAAGCTTGTCAGTTGCTGATTACCTACACAATTTTGGAACTCCTTTCTACATTATATTAGGAAACAGAATTAGCTAACACTGTCTTTTCAATCAGTTTTAGCAACTGCTGTGAGTTGCCAGCCTTTAAGTGATAATTTACTTTTTTTTTTGGCCTGTTCTGTTGTAGAAATTATTTTTGTCTCACCCCCCACCACATACATCATGTCTAATTGTTATTGATTATAATAAACTGCATTGAGAATTTTTGGGAAAGGAGTATATAACATAAAAATATGCCCAGTGAACCTTAAAAGTTGTTCACATTTCTGCATTCTTATTTGGTACTATAGTCAATGAAGTAGCAGCTTTGTATGTCAGGCAGCCTGACCTATAACAGTTCACTTTAGTTGCTGCAGTACTAGTTTGCACATTAGGAGCTAAAATTACACCATATACTTTATAAGTTAAATAATAATAATGTATTACTATTATTATTATTATTATTATTAAATAGATAGATCCCTTTCCTGTTTTCCTCTTGTCAGCAAGGCACAGGACTGCTTGGACTTCTAAATGGTGCACAGAATACCTCTCTTTTTTTACATGACTCCCTACAGAAATTCACCCCCTATATATATGTTTTCTTGTTGATAAAAAAAATTTGGGAAAGCCCACAACTGAATTATTGGCTCAATGACCAGATATTTCCTTCTCCAGAAAAGAGTATAATTTTGTTCATACTAGGATTATTATTTTTTATTACATTTGAGTGCCAGAGTGCTTTGCTGAATAGTACTTAGCTAAGAACATAAGCATATAAAAACTTGAACGTGCCTCAACTTGTATTTTTCTTTTGCTATATTTCCAGTTTCAAGTTTCATCTGCTAACACACATAATTTGATTAACAACCAAATTTGATCATTGCAATCTGAGACGTATTAAGATAATAACAGTCTTCTTTGTACTTGTCTGTCTTTTGTTGTTTAGAACGATCAGGAATAGAAAATGTCAACTCGGTGGAGGTGCTGCAAGAAACTCTAATCCGTGCACTCAGGAACTTAATCACAAAAAACCATCCAAATGAAGCCTCTACATTTACAAAATTACTTTTAAAACTGCCGGACTTACGCTCCTTAAATAACATGCACTCTGAGGAACTTCTAGCCTTTAAAGTTCACCCTTAGGTTTTTACCTCTTATTTATATAATGGACTTGCTTAGTGTTAATTAACTGTGTGTATTTTGTGCTAAAATGTTTATTTATGTTTGTATGTAACTCTTGTGGAGAAGGACAGTTTGCTGACTGTGTCATGGGTAGGTGTTCTGCTGTCATGCAATAACGCTTCAGATTCAACACTTTTCCACAAATGGCAACATGGCAACAGATTTCTTCATGAATATACTGAACAGCCCCCTTTGCACTAAAGCTGAAGATATTCATAATTGTATGGATATTGACTGTTAAGATCTGTGCCCCTACAACAAAAAATTAGGTTTTTTTCTGCTCTTAACAAGAATGCATAATGTCCACATGGTAGAAAACAGAACTTCAGGTAAATGACACTACAGTGACTTAAGAAAGATTTAATTGGTCTGTGTCCACCTTTTGAGCATCACATCTTGCTTGGATAGGAAGCTCTGAACCTCTGCGCATGGTTTCACTGGTCTTAATCAAAGAGGCTTCGTGGGATATCCTGGTGTGTTCCAGTTCGCTTGCTCTATACAAGCACACACAGATATGAACAGAAATGATGATTCTATAAAATAATTTTGTATGTACATATTTGTGTTTATGTATATAGTTCTAAATGTATGATGCGCTATAACTTCTTCACAATATTTTCAACTGTAAAGAAGTTAACCAAACAAAAGGTAACCCATTCTAACAACCAAATAATGCATTTGGTGGCATACTGTTTGGGACAAATGTCTTCAGAGTTCAGATTGTTCAGAGAATTCTAGGTTAAAGCTGTTGTGCTGATTTAGTTAGTATAAAAACTACTAGAGCATCAGACGTTAAATGGGAAGCCTGTCAAATCAAACAGTTAAATGAAAGAAAGATACTAGACTGGAATTATTTTTTTTTAAATTATTGCACATATGATTGTTATGCGCTAATAAGCACTTAAATGCTACTGGACACTTTAGTTTGAAAGGAAACTTTAATCAGTGCAGTTCTCTTGGAGAATGTCAAGAAGACTGTATCAATATCTGTATTGCATATTTGTGTGTGTTCTGTGAATCATATAATTTACACTATACCTATATGCTGCTTGAAACTTGGAAACAAAACTGTGAGACACACAGCCAATGCCTCTTAATCTTTGTTTGGGGCTGGGGTCGGGGAAGCAGTTTCCAAATATGTTTTGTTAGTGCAGCAAAGCATTATTCAGATTGTTTTGCTGCACACAACAAAGGTTCGCTACACTGATAATATATTTTTCTATATATTTTATGCTCTCTCTTTTTTAAATGCCACTTTTAAATTCCCAAATATGATCTGAATTGTACTGTTTGGTAATCTCAAAAGAACATATTCATATAATACCAACAATAGAAAACACATGCACAATGGCACTTAAAATAAGCCAGAGTATTATAGCTGTCCATAATGTTTTATTGTATGAAATTGAAAAATGCTCAGGGATGGATCCAGATTCAGTTATATTTGAGCAGAACAAGTGAAGTCAACAGGAGTTACTTATAACTAACTTGATTCCAGTGCTTCAAATAAAACTATCTAGATGCAGCCCTCTGTTAATTTTCTCTCAACTGAAGCAAAAGACTGAATCTTCTATTTACAGCCTTGGTATTTTGGTGATTGTTGATTCTTTCTTTTTTCTCTCTTGCTAAAGGTACATTTCCATTAAGTTTATGTGAAGAACTAAAATGTCCCGAGTTTAGCAGCTAGGCATTTTATATTCATTTTAAAGAGATTCTATACCAACATCCAGCAGTCAAAGGAAATGTATCACTACTATTTCCATGAATGGATCCCCCTCCCAATTCCAGTTTCAGGTGAACAATTGCTTGGTAGTGAAGCTTTAGCTTTTGAAAAATGCTCACTTGGTAGGATACAGAATAAATGAAAATATTTTTATTACTGAAAGACAGGTAAACATTTCAAATCTACTTCTTAAAAATCAAAAAAGAATGTTAGTGTTGATTCTAGGCTTCTTATAGAAGCCTCTATCCTAAATATACAATATCTTAACATTTATTATTAAGCCTGTAGAGAAGTATGACCAGTACTGTGTAAAGTATTGCTTATTTTTCAAAAAATAATAGTTCCATATATATGCATATAGAAAGAAAATTATATTGTATAGTATATATTCATGCAATTTCAGGTTAAATAAGTTCCTGCATGTTGCAGAAAATTTCCCTTTTTAAATTAAAAATAAATAAATTCTAGATCCAGATTTGACTTAATTTTTAGAACAACCTTTCTGTTTAAATCTTGACAGCCCATTATTGTTGTTATGTTGGCAGCATTAGAATTGCAGCAGCCCTACTCCTTCCTACACTGATGAGGTACTACAAAGAGCCATAAAGCCAAGTCTCTTTTTCATGCTAGGATCAACCTTTAGAAAATAAATAACGCTGCTGTGGAGAAGAAATGTACCATGGGCTCTTCCCAGGCATTGCACATTACGTTGGAAAGAGATGTTTTCCTGTGGTCCTAACTGCCAGTTAACACACAAGATCAAGCCTTGGTGAATTCTATCTCAAGAAGCCATTTGTCATGAGCTCTGCTTTACTGTGTTGCTGGTTATACACTTGTTAAAAATACTGACATATTTCATACCAAATTTTTGGGCACTGTTGATGGGGACGTTGCTGAGAGATTATGAAAATGTACTGTATGAAAGTAAACAAGACTGGTTTTTTTTTACTCTGGTTTTACATGTTTTAAAATATTAAACATGGGCATTATGCTGGCGAAGGACACTGCCTGTTTGTTTTTTCTTCTGCAAAACTAAAACTGGAATGATTTTTACACAAAGTAGAGGAATGTAAAAATAGCAATCTGTGTTGGCTCTTGGAAGGGTCCCATGCACACTTTTTCATTTATTTATGGAGAATGTCAAGGAGATATTTGTGTGTGTTCTGTGAATCATATAATTTACACCTATATGCTGCTTGAAACTGGGCATAAAAGGGTGCAGGGGCAAGAGCCAGCATGGTGTAGTGGTTTGAGCACTGGATTACGACTCTGAAGTGCAGGCCATGGCTATGGCAATGGGACTTTGGGCACTTCACACTCTCAGAGGAAGACAAAGGCAAACTCCATCTGAACAAATCTTGCCAAGAAAACCCTGTAGGCACAGATGTTTTTAAAAAAATGAACAGTAGAGGTTGCTAGAACCCATCAATAACTGCTCCTGCTTTCCTCAGCTTATAGTCTTGGCACATCTCATTTTCTTATCAGATAGGCAACCATGTATTGTTCCCTTCTGCAGTAATGATATTACCCTACCTGTGTATCTTCACTCTTCAGGACGTATACATCAGAAGAGCCACAATCCAATCCTGTACAGATTACTTATCTGTAATTCCCCATTATTCCTAGACAAATGGGTTTGCAACTTCAGAAAGTAAATTGCTTCAGAATACTTGATCTACAGAAAACCTCTGTTAGGGAAGGAATGTGTGAAAGTCCTAGAGCATGGGATTAAACTCTTGATGGACTTAAGTTATTATTTTTTCCTTGTGATTTCACCTAACCTTCTCTACTTTGCAGAAGCTGAAGGTAAAAATATGCTTAAGTGAACTAGGTCATTAGAATTTGTTCGGCGGCATAGCTGCCTCTTCCTTGATCAAATTTAGAAAAACAAAACCTGCTGCCTCAGGAAAAGAAATATTAGAATTGGAGGAAACCATCTCACATGCCTTTGTTATTAGGTAGGCTAATCTTGCTTTCTATGGGAAGACAGGAATGAAAAGTGAAGAGTAAAGAGAATCTGGGTCACATAGATGGATTTGTAGAGTGAAAGAACAGCTATGTTTGGGAAAGATGAAAAATAGAAGAATGGGCCAGGGGATGGAAGTCTTGGAAAGGAATGGGGATGGGCAGTGATTTGTTTGCTTAGCAAAAGAACAAGAATGTCCAGGTATCCCTCCATAGACTTGAATGGAAGGAAAGAGTTCAGAGTCTTTCTGGTGGAAGTCAGAGCACATTGAGATTTTCTTCAGTAACTTCATCTGTATTGGTTATATCTGGACTATTTCATCTTGAGAAACCTGCAATGAATCCATTTGTAATCTTGGTAATAAATTGCTATGCTCTGAATAATAAACTAAAAAGTATTCCTCTGAAACCCATTTACCATTTCTTTCTCTCTTGGCTTTACCCTCTCTATTTCCTAACTACTTTCCCTATTCTTCTTTTTTACCCACTGTTCTCCTCTTCCTTCCAACCACCCGATTTTAATTATATACAGTAATTAATGTAAGATGAGTGTATAAATGAGTGGGCTAATTAGATAGGTTGTCATATAAACTAAAGATGACACACAATGAATTTGGGACCCCTTGCTCCTGCATGCAGAACATGTGCTCTACCACAAACCACTGCAGACCATGCATCTTGATTGGGAATGAGGAGACCAAAAGGATAAGTCGTGCAGAAGAATACTGTGCATATGCTTGGCAATTCAAAATTTTCAAATTAATAATAATAATAATAATTTTTCCACACTTGACTTACCAATCTTTGTAGGTATCCACATATCGTGGCAAAACCCTAAGTCCAAAAAATTATTAGCGGCCCTTGAGTCAATCATGACACGCACTGGTATTGGCTGGGCATCAGCAACCCAAATTGTTGCAGCCACCAACAGGTGTGTGTAGGTCACTTGGGCTCTGTAGGAACCCTTGCACCTTCCTCTCCCAGGTTGCAGAGCCCTTCTAAACCTGGGAGAGCCCATTTCCCAGCTGGGAAGGGCCTCCCCTCTCAGTGGTAAAGTCTCTGACAAAGTAGCCCCCCAACCTGCAATATAAACACAATCCCACAAGCCTTCTGTGCTCCTTCTCAGCTGCAGTGAGGCAAGGTCATGCTCCCCCAGCTGCATGGGTTCCTTAGGAGGGATAGCACAAGAGGAGGTAAACTTGTGGTTTTCTGGAACATAGATGGATCCAGGAGTCTGAGGAGTAGCACCTCTGTGGGCCTGTCTATGAGATTCCAGACATTCATTGATGTGAAGGGCCTGCTTAATAAGCAGCTTCAGAATAGCAGGAGGACTGCAAGACAGTTCATCCAGGATCTCAGGAGCCAGCTCTGCTTTAGATTGATCCTGAAGGGGGAGGACATTGTAAGCCAAATCCTGAGCTGGGAGATGGAAAGCTGTGGTTTAGACTTATACAGTCCCTTTCCCCTGATACAGCTGATAAATCTGCCAGCAATTTCCATTTGCACTACGTCTCCCCACACAGTTCTCAACTCTTGTAGGAAATCCTCCAGTCTATTTAACACATGGGTGTTCTAATACTGTAATGAAGTAGTCCATTTAGCAGCCATGCCAGATAGCAAACTAATCATGAAGGCCAACTGGGTGGACTCATTAAGAAAGTCTTCTGCTCTCATTTGTATATACAGATTACAAAAAGCCCCAAACAGCTTCATTTATATACCACTTCATACTGAACTAACAGTGTTTACGGTTTACAACTGTAAGCAATAAAAACTGCCAACTGGGCAGGGCCTCCACCAAACGTCTCAAGCACAACCATAGTGATCTTACTCTGAGCTGGAGCACATGCTGTCTAGAGTTGATTCCCATATATACTCGAGGATAAGTCAACCTCATGTATAAGTCAAGGACCAAAATTATGGATTCTGACCTGACCCATGGATATGTCGAGGGTAAAATTTAGGAAGATAGCAGGGCTGGAAAAGAGGCGAGTGCCCACCCTTCCTCAGCCCGGTTGCCCCAATGGTTGGGGGGGGGAAGGCTTAAGGGGCAAAAGCCCACACTTCCTCCTCCACAGCCTGGCTGTCCCTGTATTGACACGTGTATAGTTGAGAATAGACACTTATAGTTGAGAATATACAATCAGCTGTCTCTGTAAGTCACTGACTGCAGCCATTAACTGGATGATTTATGCCTTTAAAGCCGGTTTTCTTGGTGTAGGGCTTTCATGCTTATCAGCTATAATTGATGGTCAGAGATTATTCCGCCCCAAACACAGTTCAGCAACCAGCCAAAGGTACAGCTAAGAGCAGATACCGGTAGCTAATGAGCAAGCAAAGTCACAGAAGAGTTTACAATTCCTCACTTATTTTATTTTAGTAAACATAAGCCTCATGTCCCAAACAGAGTTCATTCACAAGCTTCAGGTTTGGCAATAGAGTTCAGAATCAAGTCAAAGTTGTCTTCTGTATCTGAATGGGCAGGACTCTCTTCCAGAGCTGGTACTGCATTCTGGTCTGTCTCTGAAATGTGTGGCTCTGGAACCTCCTCCTAGTTTGACTCAGCAGCAGGTCCAGTGCTTCAGGCTCTGAGTCAGTGTCCATGTCCATGTTGTAGAAGCAGGGCACGACAGGTCCTGTGAAAGCTGCAGCTCCTAAAATTTGGAGAGACCACCGTCATCAGGAAATGTATGTTCCTACATTTTACACTTTATCATTGTCTTTGGACATGTAAATTTGTTAGACAGTACTGGATGCGGATTCATGATACTGTATTACTAACTCAATTATTGGGGAACGCTACAATTCCAACCTGAAACTTTCTTATTAAATATGTGGGAAGAGGAACTGGATAAAGATTTTGGGAAGATCCTTTTTTATCTAATTATAACTGCAAGGCAAACATTAGCTCAAAAATGGAAAGCAAAAAGAATTCTGAGTATTAAAGATTGGTTAATTAAAATTTATGACACTATTGAAATGGATGGATTAACAGACTTTCTAAGATATAAAATGACAAATAAGAAAGAAAAAGAATGGGCCAAAACACTGGAGTGTCTGGATAAGGAATGGAGAAACATAGCCTCACTTAGCTTCCGAGATACAGTCTAGGTTAAAAAGGAGAGGCTATACATTTGGATAGAAGCTATCGCTAAAAATCGATTTGAAGACATTTGCAGAAATCTAGTCAGAAACAAAGGTTTCCTAGTATATTTTTTCTTTTCTTTTATCTCCATTAGTATTTATCTCAATAAAAACAAAACAATTTTATCTATAGGACTAATAGTAAATTACTAGAAAATCTCAAGTATAATATAAAAATAGGCTTAAGAGATCACACATAAGCAGCAGCTGTAGACAATTTATTAGAATAAATTTAGACATATATAGATATATACATATGAAGCACAAATCGGAAGCAAACCTTTCCTTTTCCTTAAATGTTCTTCACTCTGACATTGAAATAGAGATATTTGTAGGAAATAGAAACAAGAGGGTCATTACCAAATAAAACTAAATCCAGTGAGGATGGGAAAGAAGCCAGGAATGAATGATATGAAGAGGACCAAAGTATAACATGCAAGAAAATTGGGTTCTTGTTAGCAGGGCAAGAAATTAATTGGAAAAGGTGGTAGATAAGAGTGAGAGAAGGATGTTTAAGGAGGGAAAGTTATGAAAGAAAGTTGAATGAGGATTGAAGAGATGATGAAAAGAAGTAAGGAAGGAACTGAGAAGGGAGATAGGGAGAAGACGAGGATGAATGAAAGAGGAGAGATTGGAAGGATTTGGAAAGGAGAAAGAAACTTAGGCCCCATACAGACCGACCAAAATAAAGCTGTTTTGGGACACTTTGGAGGTATACTGTTTCAATGATGCATGTGTCCATCTGGAAGCTGCGCCAAAGCTGCACTGCAGTCCTTTTTGAAATCTGTAGTTGGCCTCTGTGATCCTCTTCTGCACAAGCTCTGGCTAGAAAGATAGAAAATGCAACCCATCAGACTTCCCAATCAGATTCTTTGCCATTTCTATGGTGGGGCATACTCAATTTCAGAGCTTTCTGGAGGAAGGTTGGCTGGAACTTTTAAAAAAATGGTCATGGGATCCTTCCCCCTTTTCCCTGTTATTCCCATCAACTCTGTTTTCTTCCCACTTTGGACAGTTCTTGAGATGAGCCCCCAACATCATGGTGAGTGGTGAAATGCTCCAATTTGAATGGCATCACACACTTGATCAGTCCCCTAGCCTGAAGGAACATCCAAATATGCAGAAACTGCTGATGCATTTCAACACCCCATATCAACCTCTATGTGCAGGAGGAAAGGATGAGATCTGAATTACCCCTGAATTCAAAGTGCTGAAAATCCCATCTGGACTGGAGACAAACTGGGAGGGGAGAGTGCCAACTCAGAAGAACCGGACCAAGAAGGAGCGGATATGATCCGCTTCTTCATGTAGCCCGGTTCAGAACTGTGATGGCAGTCTGGATCAGGCCCGGGAGGTTGCTGTGGCCCCAGCGCAAAGAGCGCCAGAGTGGCTGTACACTGCTCCATCTGGGCCATCTGTTTTAGGCCTAAAAGTCTTCTGAGACCAGTTTCCACTACCACTCTCACAAGGAAACAGACTATGCTACTTGCCCTAGTTCAGCCTATCTTATTTGTTCACTTACATTTTTTTCGTAACAAAAAGATGTAGGCATTTTCCATGATGGCATAGAGAATCAAAAAGCCAGGAACAGTGCTATTCAGCCAGAAGTTATGTGTGGCCAACCAGGTGTTTACCACTTCCTCTTTTTATTCTTGGCTGAGAATTTCACCAAAGGCCTAAAACAAAAACATATTTGCATTACACTAAGGAAGTAAGTCGGGGGTGACAAAACAAAAAAAGAGGGGATGCACATGACCCAAAGCAACACGAATTTTCCTCTTCTATAGTACAGCTCTTGGATGGCTTCAAGAAAGCAGGGGCAAGAAGGACAAAGAAGAAAGAAGACAGCTGCTTCTCCTTTGGAAGACAGGGTTAGCTAGGACTTTGTTTTACCTTTCTTCTACTCACTCCCTGTCTCCTGTCTCTCCCCCCCCCCCCATAAAAGCCGTCTTTAAAGGACAACAAAATATTTGCTTCCCGAGACCTTCCCGTGCTGGGGAAAAGAGTCTACTAAAACCTTCCTGGCTCCATCCCTTGGCCTGTGACTTCTTTCTTGTAATGGTGGAGGCATTCCAAGAAGTGGGGCTGCAATAATGTAGTTTTCCCTCTCCTTCTTCCCAAACATTCAGCATCTGGCGCAGGAAGGAGCTCTCAGCTACTCACCATCATTCCAGCCCTACGCACACCTCCAACAAAATAGAAAGAAGCTCTCCAATTCCCTGCTCCGTTCCTCCCTACTATCCCTTTCCCCTTCATGGGAAAAGCAGGAGTTCTAGAGGCAACTAAATATGCTCCTTAGGTTGAATTTGGTTAAATTGACTTTTACTGTACCAATAAAATCATTTCTCCATTACTGTGGGACTGTGAATTTTGCTCCCAAAGCAGGTAGAAACTGCTCCATTTGGCTAACGGTTTTCTAGGTGCTCACGTCCATAGTTTGTCCCGAAAGGAAATTGAGAACTAAAAAGGAAGGGGGATATCCTTATCTCCACAGCTATGCAGATATCAAAGCATCCCTGCATTTCTGTGCCACAGACCTCCTGACCCCAGAGGTCTTTGGTGGGAGATTCACTAAGCCCTGAAAGGAAGAAAGAAAAACATTACTTTGTACAATCGCTTGGCATCTTGGTTTTTTCCAACAGAATGGCCTATGTTCTTCATGTTTCTTGCAGTGAGGACTTTATTCATGTCCTCCTTTGCACCTCTCTGGAGCCCGAGGAACTTGTAGAGGGAAGAAAGAACCTTCCTAGCTGCCTGGCTCACTGCAGGGTTACTTGAAGTGATATGATGCATGTATTCACATACTATCTTTCCGCACTGGAGGACTTTTTCTGATGCCTGGAAGGAAAAAAATCAAGAAATCTATCTCCTCTGTAGCTCTCTATCAAAATCTCCTGGGTCTTCATTCTACTCGGGTAAGGATACCTGAGAACTAGGGTCTCTGATCCAGGCTGGCATATTGTGGTAATCACTTCAGGGCCTAGGACACAGATGGCATGGCGAATCAGGGCTGAAGCACAGGTAAGGGCCCAGAGTTTTTCCTTGTTGCTGCTTGACTCCAGCCAGGAATTAATCTGCTGTGGAAAGAAGGAGAAGCTTAGAATCTGTGCAACATCTAGAGGAATTTTCTGTGCCTTGCTACAGATGACTGTCTTGACATAAAACCACTGTTTTTTCTGATGCTAAAGAGATAGTGGAGTCATAGTCTTCATGGTGAAGACCTGGCATAAAACTCAGCATGGCACATGGGATTCAAGGTGCCAATCAAGTGAAGACTGGAACTTGCTGGTGGGAACTGGGAAGAGAGTGGGAAGCTGGTGGGAGAAAAGGAGAACTATGTCAAGAGGGAGGGAGTCTGCCTCAAAAGGAAGACATTTGGAAGAATCCCCCTCCCACACCTCTGCTTAGTTTGGACAGGCTCCAAGGAAATATAACCACCTGCCATTCTGAAGATTGTAAATAAAGGGAAATCTATCAGGTCTTGGCCTGCATTGCCAGATCACTGGTAGATTCTTCACACTGTTTTTTTTCCCTGGTTGACACTGGTCTATACTAGCTCAGCTTTCAGGGGTGGGAGACCAATGTCTCTGTGCCCCTTCTCCAAAAAAGCTGTGTAGCTGGCAGACAGAGCCCAGAAAAAGTCAACTTTTTACTGGTCAGGGTACACAAAGATGTGCTGGAAGTCAAGAGAGTTGTCACCTCCAGTCATCCAAGCCCTCTTGTGACTAGGGAGTTTATCACATGGGACAGATCCCATGCAGAAACTGAACTTAAACTAGAAAAAACCCACAAGAGTGGGTAGATTTTCAAATGACGTTGGGGGTTAACTCAAACAAAAAGTGGCAAAAAAACCCCTACAAAAGCAAGTAGAGTTTCAGATAACTATTGTGTGAAGGCAAAATAAAGCGACATTAACCCGAACGGAAAGTCGCCAAAGCCCACTCCTTTTTATTTTCGGGAACTTCCAAAATAAAAAAAGAGTGGTTTTGGCAACTTCCCGTTCGGGTTAATGTCACATTATTTTGCCTTTACACAAACACGTCTGAAAAACAATCCGTTTCTGCACTGTATTTCAAGAATTTGCCTCTGTGTGATAAACTCCTTGGAGTGAGACCCTTCCTAGCCACAGGGTTTCAGCCAATGAGGTCTACCTCTAGGCACTGGGGACTGCCGGATTCATGAATGCCTGGGCCCAATGAGAAGAGGTACATAATGTCAACACCAAGAGTCCTCTGGCTGAAGAGGTGTCCAGGAAAGGGTTGTGGAAAGTCAGGCTTTAGGTGGTGAAGCCAGTGAGGAGGCCTTTGTACCTGCCTCTTGTTGTTGTTGATTTTGATTATCATCCCTGCAATCGCTCTGAAATTCAGGGGTGGATTCCTCTCCGATTGCAGGGTTGGAAGGGGCCAGGAACATCCTACACTTTCTGTCCATAAAAGAAGGAAAGAAGGCCAAAGTGGCCTCCTTCCTTTGTAAGGGATGCTGCTGCTTCTTTAGGCTTTCCTTCTTTAGGCCTTCCCTGACTGACATCCCTTACTTTGACACCGATTGCCCCCCTTACCCTAAACTGTGTCTCTTCAACTTGCCTTTTTAACCATTTTAACTTGTATTTTTATTAGTTACTATTCTTCCTTTGGTGGGAGGGGTGGGGGATTATTCTTTCTTTTTGTAGATTTGCTTTTAATATGCATTTTATTGTATTAATTGTATTTCTGTAACCCGCCTTGACCCATTGGGAGAGGCAGGATATAAATAAATAAATAAATAAATATTATTGTTGTTTAACCTGAACCATTCCAGAATCTGGGAGCTGGAACTCCAGGCACCCCCTCCATTTCAAAACACACAACACCAAAACACACAATAGCAATAGCAAGTACATCTCCATACTGCTTACCGGTGAACTAGCACTCCCTAAGCGATCTACAATATCTAAGCCAATTGCCCCCTGCAAACTGAGTGGGCTTTGGAGCCAGTGTTGCCAATCACCCTTGAAGGGAAATTCCTTGATTGGCTTCCCTCAATGCCCCCAAATTTTCTGGAAAGGGAGAGGGGACTTCCGGGTCAAAAAATCCCTATTTCGGGGGGGGGGGGGGGAAATCCCTGAAATTGGCAACACTGCTTGGAGCCCTCATCTAGGATCAAATTTACAATGTTGTAATAATTCTCTACTAAATAAATTCTCTACTAAAAACCGAGACAAAATGTAGGACAAAATTTAGCCCAAAATGTAGGACAATTATAGGACAAAATTTAGCCCAAAATGTAGGACAATTATAGGACAAAATTTAGCCCAAAATGTAGGACATTTAAGGTCCTCCGTTTTTCTTAATTTTTCTCCATTTTTGGGCTAAATTTTTATCCTATAGTTGTTCTACATTTTGGGCTAAATTTTGTCCCAGTTCTTAGTTGAGAATTATGGCAACCCTACTCCCAGAGCCCTGAGCATCTTCATTCCTTTAACAGAACTCTGAATTCAGCTAAAGCTCAACTGCCTTCATCTCCCTTTCAAATCTGACTTCAACTGCCACATCCCTCAACTGACCAACCGACTCCATGGCTCTTCCCTTTTATATCCATTCCTCCTACAGAAGCCCCTCCCCTAGAGCCATTCCTGAACCATGATTGGCTGCTGGGAAATAAAGTCTGCCTAGTGACACATCATTCTCTACTATTCTTACTCAGTGAGTCCCAAACTCTGGCCTTCCAGGTTTTTGGACTACAGCTCCCAGAATCCCTGGCCATTGGCTAACATGGCTGAGGCTTCTGGGAGGCGAAGTCCAAAACCAGAGTTTGGGGATCATTGCTCTATCTCATTTTCTTCTAACGCCTGTGTCTAATGCCAGTTTTCCTAACTCTGTTGGACTGTGATCCATAAAGTTTGGGGGCTAAATCCACTTGTCTGCCTCACCTAGATTAGACCCATTGAATCAGTGGTTGAATAAATCAGCATATATTTAAACCACATTGACTGGATTTATTCCAGTTGGGATTATCAGTTGCATTCAGGCCATGGATCCAAATCTGTTAAACTACCATTGCAACCATTATGTAGCAGCAATTGTGCATATTCCTAGCCTCGAGTAAATGTTAGTCCTTTGAGACTTTTCTCTTTCTTTTGGTGGCTACTAAAATGTTCTTTTCCAAAACAAAATAAAAAAACCTCACAAACCACATGGAGGGTATCTTGCTTTTTGTTTTGTTTTTACAGCATGGGCCTAAACATTTATTATGGTGTCCGAAATGTAAATATGCTTCCTTATCTGTTTAGAAATAATTTATTATTATTATTATTATTATTAGGTTGATGTTGTAGTATTTTATTAGTGTTTTTATTATTGTAATTTTTTGTACTGTTGTAACCCACCTCGATCCATTGGAGAGGCGGGGTAAAAATAATTTTATTATTATTATTATTATTATTATTATTAGTATTCTGCTTAATCTCGAGGAATCCAAGCGGTTAATTATTATAATGCAATCTCTAAATCTCTAAACCAGGCCTGAACAACATACGGCCCAAAGGATTTTTGGCTGGTCTGCGAGGATTTGGAGGACGCTGGTTTTAATCCCTCTTTCTTTCCACCCCGCCCCACTTTCCTCCTCTTATTGTATTGTATTGTATTGTATTTATACTGGCTTAGAGAGAGTTAATTAGATGGTTTCTTGCCCTCAAGCTTGCAATCTAAAAAGACACAACACAAAAAGAGAAGGGAATGGCAATGGGGAAGGGGAATAAGTCATTCTCTCTCTCTCTGAAGATTTTCATAAACACCGGTAAGACACTGCCACAATGTGAAGTCGAAGGCTTTCATGGCCGGCATCCATAGTTTTTTGTGGGTTTTTCAGGCTATGTGGCCATGTTCTAGAAGAGTTTCTTCCTGACGTTTCGCCAGCATCTATGGCTGGCATCTTTAGAGATGCTGGCGAAACGTCAGGAAGAAACTCTTCTAGAACACGGCCGCATAGCCCGAAAACCCCACACAAAACTACACTGCTAAAACATTTATGAAGCGTCCGTGTGTGAAAGCTTCATGCACTTCCCAAACATCAGGAAATCGTCCCCTTGCTTCCAGTGTCTCTGAATTGTTCAGGGAGCAGCCATGTCCCATTACTTTTCTGATTGTTGTTTCTGACTTATAGGTGAACCTATCCTGGTTTTGTTTTGTTGCAAAATTTGCCATTGCCTTTCCTGAGGCTGAGAGAGTGTGACTTGCCCAAGGTCACCTAGTGGATTTCCATGGCTGAGTTGAGAACCGAATCTTGGTCTCCAGAATCATAGTCAAATGCTCAGACTAGTGTGCCATGCTGGCTGTATGCCACAAGAAAATAACATAAAGTTGCAACAGGGCTCATTTTTCCTCTCCCTCACTCTCCAGAACATGCTTAATATTTAAAAGTACCAGATTCCATCCAATCTTGAAAGCTAAGCAGGTTCAGGCCTGGTTAAGAGTTGGATGGATGGAGGACCACCAAGTAAACCCTATGAAATTCATGGGGTAACTGTACACACAAGTACAGAGTAGCCTTCTCTGTCAGACAGCTCTGATGCCACAGTAAACTCCAGTTCTTAGGATTGCCTAGCACTGAGCCAGGGCATTTAAAGTGGTCTCAAACTGGATTATTTCTGTACTGTAATATGTTTTGGGCCTCATTTACTAAACCAACTCCTTCCTTCTACCTCAATCTCTTTACCCTCCACAAAATATTAAGTAATTAAAAGTAACTAACAAGATGCGTCGCTGCACTAGCTTTTGGCAGTGACATCACTCGGGTTGGCGTCACACACACCCCTGGCTTCCTCCCAAACCATACCATATAGCAGGGTGCCCAACTTGGAAGGAGGTAGGAGCAGAAATTAAAGTCGGCTAGGTTGTTCGGGCCGCCAATGGGTTTAGGACAGTGAAATGTAAGACATTTAGGGGAAATGTAGGACATTCAAGCAAAATGGAGGACATGACCAAGTAAAAGCTGGAAGCATATAAATGTAAATCCATACTTCTTAGCCATGCTCAAAATGGAGGACATTGTATAATCTCTCCTCCTGGACAGGAAGGCTGCGATGGGGGACATGTCCGGGAAAAGGAGGGAAAGTCTGGTCACCCTACTAAGGGGCAGGCATCCCCTCCTTCCCTCCCTTCTTTCTTTCCTTGCATCTTTCTTTCTTTCCTTCCTCCTCTCCTCCCTCCCCTTTTTCCTTCCTTATTTTCTTGCTTCTTTCTTTCCTCCCTCCCTTCTTTCTTTCCTCCTCCTCCTGCCCCTCCACTCACCCAAACCATGGGCCCAAGGCCTGATCCTAGGCAGCCCGCCCAAACCACTGCAGCCTCCTCCTCCTCCACTCCCAACCACACCCCAATGAAAACTCTGGGCCCCTTCCCTTAATGGGCCAAGCCCCTGCCCTCTCTGTCTCTCTGTCCTACTCTGCCACTTGCCCTGCAAAAAGGTGCTCCTCTGGGCCTGCCTGGCCAAAGGGGTGAAAGGAGCTGTAAGCCTGCCTCCAGCAAAAGCTCTACTGGGAAGCAGCGGCAAAGTCTGGGGGAAGAATCCATTGCTCCCATCCTCCAAAGCCCCATGCGATTGGGGAGGACTCTGGGATCCAGAACATCCTCTTCCTCCTGACTATTTGGACCCAGGCCACCAGAAATCCTTTGGTGGGCCGCATCCAGCCCCCGGGCCGCATGTTGGGCACCCCCGATAGGCTTGCCATTTCACGGCTCCAGGCATGACCTGCCCGGTTTTTTGACCTTGGGGAAGGTCTTTCCCGGTTTCTGCATTCTGTCCCTGGGGCAGCTGGATGCCTGATTCTATCTTGCCTACTCTTCCAAAGCAGCCTCCATCCGTTTGTGCTGGAGAGGCTACAGCCAGGCTTCCAGCTCCTGCATGATCCCTACTAGCCAGGCAGGGAGGAGGAGGAGGAGCTTTTCATTCAGCCCAGCAGAGACTCAGAGCTGTGGAGGAGGCAGTCAGTCAGAAGGCATGGTTTTTGCAAGGCCCAGTAGGCTTCTCTCTGGAATGGGAGCACAGGGGAAGGAAGGGTTTCCCCAGGGCTTTGCAAAGATTTCTTCAGAGAGGGGTTGCCATTGCATCCTCTGAGGTTGAGACTAGAGACTGATTTTCCCCAGGGGTTTTGCAAGGTTTCTTCTGAGAGTGGTTGCCATTGCCATGCCCTGAGGCTGAGAGAGTGTGATTTACCCAGTGGAGTATGTTTATGTCCAAGCAACAGATCGAACCCTGGTCCTTCTCTACCACTGCCTCCTAATGTCCTTTAATTCTATTACTATTATTATTATTATTATTATTATTATTATTATTATTATTATAACTGGGAGAGAATGCTTCCTCAGATGCATTTAGTCTCAGAGGTGCAACAAGATCTCTATGATATAAGGATTTATATTAATGTGATATATATATATATATATATATATATATATATATATATATATATAGTTGGTTGTGTCCTCCATTGTCTGAATGTCCTACATTTTGTGTTGAACCCAAGGGGTTTGGTTATGGAATAAGCCTCTGAAATATGCAAGAGGCCATGTTCAGTAAAGCCATGTTCAATGCCCAAATGTGCTGTCGTGTGTGTTTTGGAATGGAAGGGGGTGGTTTGGCCAGAAAGGGAAGTACATTTCTGCCATCAGTTTAGGAATAATGCCAATATGTCCTCCATTTTGAGCATGCCTAAGAAGCATGCATTTATATTAACATTTTTTAAAAAGCATCAATTTTTTTTGAGTGTGCTCCATTTTAAAAAAAACGTGTCCTACATTTGAAAATGTTGTCCTACATTCGTCCCACATTTGTCCTGGTTTGGAGGTCCTGACTTATGGCAACTCTTGCCATATAGAATCCTTAGGAATGTTTTTTGTACTCATGTTACTCATAAATCGTAATTCCTGCATATCACTGAATATCATGCTAATAGCTGTGACATAAAATTATATGCCTAGCAAAATTAAAATTATACAGTTCTGCCCTGCATAAGGGAAAAAACACGTATGCTTGAGACCCATTGAAAACAATGGGGTGCGTGCATGCAATGCGGCACAGCATAGTGTGCACACCATGGGTGCAAGCGCCATTGATTTTCCTGTGGCACGCCTTCAGCATAAGCTGAAAGCTGCGTATGGCACGCCTGTGTATGGCACGGACGCACTGTACCTTTCAATTACAATATCATACGTACAGTCTAAAAGTATTTACGTGCACATGGTTTCATGTGGTTAAACTGAAAAAAATGGTAAAATGTGATGTTTTTAAAGAAAATTTAAAAAATAAATTTAATTTTTAAACATTAAAAAAAATATTTTAAAAAATAAAATTGAAAAAAAAAAACACCTGGGGCCTCTCCTCTCTCCTCCCACTGAGTCTCAGCCCATCTCTTTAGCATTTTCAAGGGAAATGCTACAGCCCATTTTTGACAAAAAGCAGATGTTTGGGGATCAGTGGTGCCACCCCACTTTAGGTGTCACCTGGTGCACTCCGTAACTCCGTAACACTCGCACCTCCACAGTGATGCCACTGCAAATGAGACATCTTGGGAAATGGGCACAGCATGCAAATGCATTCCTGGCCTCCATAGAAGCCTACTTTATTTGTTCATTTTCCACTTTCTTTTTGTGTTGCTCCTGTTACAGCTGTATATAAGAGACAGTGGTGGGTGTCATTGTAGGCAGAGATGAGAAACTGGATTTTTCTTTAGCTTAATTAACTTTCTAAAGGAGCTTCTGCCTCACTGCATCTGCCTCTCAATACCTCCCTCCGGTCTTTTATTGTAAAAGGATATGTAGCATATATACTCATGTAGAAGTTGACCTCATGTATATGTTCAGGGAAGGTTTTAGGGCCAAAGTCATGGATTTTGATATGGCCCATGGATGTCAAGGGTAAAACATTGGATCATGAAAAGAAGGAAGTGGAGCTAAATGGGGGGAAGAGATCCAGAAAGAGAGGAGTAAGATTGGGGAGAGAACGTTTTAACATCAGATCATGAAGGAAATCACATCTTTCACAAACACACATAAACACACAACATGCCTTGGCAGTATGAGTTACCAGGGGAGTGCTTTTTTCAGCTTTTCTAATGATGTTAACTTTCTGGATATAAAACTACAAGTTTGGTTCATAAGATGTTGCTGGAAAAATATATCTATAAGTTTATGCAGTAAGTAGATTAATAAAATATATGTGTATATATGTATATGTGTGTGTGTATTAATAATATGTATATATATTTATATGCATATGTAGGTACACACACACATACACACATACACACACATACACACACACACACACACACACAGAGTGGATTGTAATTATCTGAAAGATTATAAAAATGAAGGATGTATCGGATCCCAGGAAGGTTTATGTTAGTAATTTTAGTTGTCATACTGTTTTTAGGGGTGGTGAGTTAATGTGGTTGATGTCTAGTCTGCATGTTTTTTGTTTTTGTATGTCTTTTTTAATATAATAAACTTATAAAAATAAATAAATTAAAAATTAAAAATGCATACCTAAATCCCTTCAGCCACGGTGCGAGACCCTTATAGATGTAAGAACAAATTGAGAACAATTTCAACACCCAAGACTGCTGCTTAGGGTTTGTTCAGCAGGGGGTGATATAGCACAAGCAATGCAGTTGTTGGCGCATGTTTGTCGATGAGGCAATCTCTCTGCCATGCCAAGGCTTCCTGAGAGATTGTTCATGCAATGTAATTTTTGCCCACAGGGAAAGTTCTCCCACGTAAACACTCCCATGGAGAAACATACTCTATGTGGAATAACAGGCAGTCCAGCAAGACTTGTGACTACAATATTTTGAAGCTGTAATCTTTGCCCTTTTTATCCTGATCACCGTTCAGTTGGGGTGGTTATATATAGGACAATACTAGCCTGACATAAAGCCAGCATGGTGTAGTGGGTTGAGTGCAGGGTTCGATTCTCTGCTTGGCCTTGGGCAAGTTACACACTCTCAGCCCATAAAATTCCATGATAGCTTCATCCTAGGGTTGCCATAGTCGGAAACTACTTGAAGACACACAACAACAATAAATCTGCTGTCCTGTTGCAATTCTGTGTTTTACTGAATGTATGAATCAGTATTATAGGGACTTTCAACAAGTTACTTTTTAGACTAGGACTTTTACAAGCTGCTTAGGAAATTTTGGATGTCTAAAAAGTTGATTTTTCTAAGCTCTGGTCTTAATAGATTGTTCATTTTAGATCAGACCCATCCAACTAGGCCATTATTGTAAACACTGATTAGCAGTGGCTTTTGGGAGCCTCAGGTGGAGGAATCCGTATTACCTGTGACCCATTCTTTTTAATCTGAAGATATTAAGGATTGAACCTGTCACCTTCTGCATGAAAGCATGTACAGTTAGTTGGCCTCCCATATCCACAGATTCTTTATCCTTGGATCCAAGCATCCACGGCTTGAAAATATTCCAAAGAATATATAAACTACAAAAAGGAATCTTGATTTTGCCTTTTTATATAAGGTACACCATTTAACCATGCCGTTGTATTTAATACAACTTAAATATCCATGGATTTTGGTATCCACAGGGGGTCCTGGAACCAAACTCCAGCGGATGCCAAGAGCCCACTGTACTCCACTGAGCTATGGACCTTGCTGCTGAATATTGAATGAATGAAGTGAAATGTAGCTTAGTCTATAAAGGGAAGGTTTAGGACAGAAGTATGCCAAGTGTGACCCTGGGCCAAGGCAGTTTCTGCAGCCCTTGACCTCACCAGACTGTCCCAGTGTGGTGAAGCAATTGCTTCAGGCTCTTCAGTACCTGTCAGGTTTATTGGTTGCATTTGGTTTGGTGGTTCACATGGTCAGCAGAACATTTCACAGGGACTGGCGTTCCTGGATCTTAGCCCCTGGAGCCTCTTCTGCCTTGAAAATGGTGTGTGTGTGTGTGTATCTTGTACTCATTTGTTATACTTGGTGTTGTTGTTTTTATTTGAAAGACATACCCTCTACAACCCTGGTTAATGCTTTTTGCATCATTACCAGAGTCAGGCACCCATGACATCATAAGGAGTTGTCCCTGAGTTTCTGATTTTGGCTTTGAAGTTTCAGGGTATGGACTCATCCTGACCTGATCATCTTAATTGTACTGTGTGAATGGGTCCTTTGCAGATAAAGAAAACTGATCTGGGGTTTGAAAAAGAGCTATTCTGAGAAAAGCATAAGCTGCAGCCTTTTACACATATGATAATAAAGTGATGCATTTATAGAAATGTTACGAAGGATGGGAATGGCATAAGCCCAAATTCAACTAAGGTAAGGATAAAAGAAAAATGGGACCCGTCAATATTAAAATATTAGAACAAATATTTGCCAGAGCCATTAAGGATGACAATCCAAGGTGGAAGCAAAGAGAAATCACTAAGGAGCACGAGAAAAGAAGGGACGATGACATGAAGGAAGTAAGATTAATCATACAATGAACACAGAATGTCAAAGGGAATTTTATGACTAATTCAATCTTGTCAAGAGCATTTAGAGTTCAGGTCAGTTGTGACATTTCATATAAGGTTACTCTAGCTACTCCGCTTCCAGTCTTGCCATGGCAAGCTGTACAGAGAAGCAAAAAAGAGACCCCCCCCAAAAAAAAGTCTACCTCCGCAGAATAATGAATAAATAATCAAAAGGATTATTCACCCAAACATTTAAAGAATTGTTAATAGTGCTTGTAGATCTGTTGTTGTTATTGTTATTGTTGTGTGCCTTTAACTCATTTCTGACCTATGGCGACCCTAAGGTGACCCTATGACAGGGTTTTCTTGGCAAGATTTTTTCAGAGGAGGTTTGCCATTGCATTCTTCTGAGGCTGAGAGAGTGTGGCTTCCCCAAAGTCACCCAGTGGATTTAATGGCTGATGAGGGATTCAAACTTTGATTTCCAGAGTCATAGTCCAATACTATACCATTCTGGCTCCTGCCAATCTTCTATTTTGTTGCTGGCTTTACAGGCTGTAGTATTTTAACACTGTGATGTTATTTTTTTATCCTAGTTTTATTATGTGCTGTCTCTAGTCATCATTTCATCATTTGTAATGTAAAATGAAAACACACATGTATTGTATGCTGCCCAGAGAACTCTAAAATGTAATGGAAAAAGTGTAATCAATTGTGGAGGCTGGTGTGCAAGTTCTGTGGTTTTTCTAAGCATGTAGGCTGCTGTGCACCTGTGCCACCCAACACTTGGGCATTGCATGGACTGGGGAGAAATTCCACCCGCTCATAGGTAAGAACATCTGCAAAAAGCTGGAGCTGCCACTTATCACAGTAGGCACAAAGCTATGTGGGCTGCTGGTAATTTGCAGCATCTGTCTCCATGCTGAGGATAATTTGAGCGGATAGCTATGTCTAGACAAAAATCTAATGCAAATTAGTTTTCCACTGAATTGTTAACCCTGTCTCCCAAATCTGGGTAAAATGCCATTCCACCTAGTACGCCTACAGATTGGTAGCAGAACTGGCTCTGAGGGTGGGAATGTCTCAAAGCTGCACATTTCAGGGTATTAAGCCTAGAAAACTATACAGACTGACCAAGGAGTAAGTTCCACTTCTCTCTATGGATCTATATAGGAATGGACTATTCTAAACATATTTATTAGGATAGTAAATCCCATTGAAGACAGTGGAGCTTTCTTCTCAATAAATGTGCAGAGATTGATGCCAGAAATGTCAGACATTGCTTTTTGTTGTTACACCAAGCCTTTGATTATTTTTCTCCCTTTGATACAAGAAGTTACCTTTGGCATGATGACAATAGATTCTAATTGTTATTATTTTAGGGAAAATGCTGCTGTTGTTATTTTTAATTATTGTTATTACTCCAAGCAATAATAGCAATGTCAGTTCCCAAACGAAAGTGTAATTGTGGAAAACTTTTTTCTTCCAAAGTAAGTTAATGATGGATGATTGAAAAACCAGCAAAGAGAGTGAAAAGAACGCAAAGATTCTAAAGTGTATGAAATAGGTGGCTTTGAATATTACCAGAGGTAAATATAATACTCCAAAGCATTAGAAAATGCATACAAATGCAAAAATATCATAAATGTTACTCTGCAAATGCATAATTTGCCCACACTTTGATGACTATTCTCATTTCCAGTTGTCCCATATGACAAAAGCTATAATGGCTTTGGAAAGGGTATAGTAATTTTCAATACATTATGGTTACAATCCAGATATCCAGCAGTTACATTACTGGGTAAGAGGACCTCCTCTGCTAAAACAGATGGCTGATATGACTGACAGATTTGCCAGTCATAGTCATTTAAGTGACAGCCAGGGATTAAAGGAATGACTGGAAACAGTCGCTGTTGTCATTCGCCCTCTCCTTCCCTCCAAAACTGATCATCATTATCAAAGCAAACAGAACTTCCTGGCATATGATCCCTATGTTCTGGATGTTTGTTGTCTTTGTTCATAATTCACTTTGCTTTCCAACTTTGCAGCATAACAAGATCTTGCTAAAGATTTAGGGTGGGTCTACACTGCCCAGGATACTCCAGGCTGCCCAAATTCTCCCTGTTTACCTTGCATTATGGGACAACAGCAAGCAGCTCTTTACACAATGTCCTGTTGTGCCGCTTGGCACCACTGCTGCTTCAACAAGTCACTGAGGTTGAAAACTAGGTGCCCAGTGATCACATTGTTGGGTGCCTTGTTGTGAGCTCAGAGGGGAGTGACTCGTGCCAGTGGTGGCAGCACCAGACAGCACAGTGGACTCTGTGTAAACAATCAGACAGCATCACTCTAGAGCTCACTCTAGAACGCACCTGGAACAAAAAATAAGTTATTTTTAACTAGTCTAAGGGGAGGGGGGATGGCCAGGATTTGATGCGGAATTGCCCCCATATCATGAAGACAGTCAACCGTTGAATCAGGGCCTTGGCCTTGCATTGAGAAGACAGAGTGATGTGGGGGGGGGGGGACTGGTTTAAATGGCCTGTGTAGACATGCCCCTAAGCTGGAATCCTATTAGGCAGTTATGAGGTGATACACTAGGTTTGTGACCTCCTAACAGCTTGGTATTCACATTTATGATTGTGGCGCCATCGTCACAACTGTAAATGCCCCAAAATCTACCATAAAACCCAGATAGCCACACTGAGGGATAAAGTTTGGAGCTTATCACTCAGCATTTTAAACTGGCTCCAGACTCCCAGGCTGGAGCCAGGACGCAGGATGGAGGCGAGGATTATCACACACTAAATTGCTGCTGAACCGCTGGCCGCGATCAACCCGGGTCCCAGCCGCGCTCCATCAGCACTTTTTAGAAGCTGGAAAGCTATCCAACTTCTTAAAAGTGCTGGCAGAGTGCAACTGGGACCTGGCTGATGGAGTCTGGTGTTTTGGCAGTGATTTATTGTGTGATAATCCCTACCTGCATCCCATGTTCTGGCTCCAACCTGGGAGGCTGGAACTGGTTTAAAATACTGAACTATAAGCGCTTTGGTGCTGGTGAGTGGGATGCCGAAGGATGACATGTCTGGCCTCCTCCTGCCAGCGAGATACATTGCAATGAGAACTTGCAACAGGACCCCACAAAGACCATTTGGCTCTCCTAGAACATTCATTTCTTTTCCAGTTTATTTAGTCCAATAAACTAAAATTCTAAACACGTATTCCACTTCAGTCTTATTTGACTGACATTAATTGTCCTACCATAAATGAATTATTTACTGGATGCGTCCCATGAATTGGTCTGCCCAAGATTTTGCCCTAAAGCAACATCAGGTGACAGGGCCTAGAACTGAGCACAGTGGGGGATAGATCAAGTGCGCACAGCATGAGTTGAAAATGTTTTCATCTCCAGCCTCATCTCCAGTGAACGTAAACACACTCCAACTGTTCCTGTTTCTCTTCCTTGCCAGAAAATACTATTTAGAGTCAGGCTGTGTCTTCTGTCAATAGAAAAGACCTCTATACCAAAGTTACCTCTCCTGGTTAGTGGGGATCTTCCTCCCTATCACCTTTTCCTCCCCAAACATTTATGTAGCATTATAGGGGAATGATATAGGAGCCCTGGTTAAATACTGGTACTATAGCCATAATATTGTGAGTCTGATCCCCACAGGGCTCCAGGTTTATTCAGACTTCCATCCTTTTATAGATTGTTAAAACGAATACCCAGCTTGTTGGGGGCAATTGGCTAACACATTGTGAACCACTGAGGGAGTGCTTAGTTCACTATGGACCTTATCACGCTAGACGAATCCCGCTCAGAAATGGGATTTAAAAGTAGAAAAAAACACAAACGCGGGAGGTTTTTCAGATGACGTATCTTCCAAACAGCAATAACGTAAAAATAAAGCGAATGGAAAGTGGACAAAAAAGACAGCCTTTTACTTTTGAAAACTTCCCAAAAGTAAAAAGGTGTTGTTTTGTCCACTCTCTGTTTCTGAATGGGATTCGTCTAGTGTGATAAGGCTCTATGAAGTGGCATAGAAATGTGAAGTGTTTGCTAAGGGGAGAAGAATTGCAGAAATCTCCCTTTTTAAGCATCCCTGCACATGCCCAAACCTGGATTGAACTCTCTAACAACAATTCTTTTTTCTCTCCTTCTCTAGTACTACAAACTAATAATGTGTTTCATGATTTTTTTAAAACTCCAGAAGTAGCTTCACAAGACATTGGAAATATTAATTATGGATCAGATTTTAACTACAGTTGTCATAATGAGTGGAGAAATATTATGACCTGAATGCAGGCAATTTTAATACTCACAAGAGGCAACAGAAGCCTCATGTCTGCTTCAAACATTGCAAGACGAGAGGTAGTTGCAATTCATTTGGGTTTACGTGCATGACTGGAAATGGCAATATATAGGTCAGCTGGATCCAGACACGGCACAATGTCCACATGCTTACTCAAGTCAAGGCATATAATATTCAGCACCAGCCACACCGTTTTCTGAGTCAGAAAATCCCACCAGCACTTTTCCCCATCCCCATAATAAAAATATGGTAAGAACAATTCAAATGTTTGCTGCCCTTTCACCTCATTCTGATTAAAGATAGATCTGTCCCTGTCAATACTGGAGTGAATGGCTAACTTAAGATGTTGTACTCCCCCAACAGTTGGAAATAGAAATGTGACAAAGGCTTGTCATTGTTAGTTAAACTTACAGGATTTGGGTTTCTTGGTGCTTGAATGAAGTCTTTTATGGGGTGTGAAATTTGGCATCTGCTAGACCAAAGAATGACAGTTTTCATTTTACATCATTTGCAAATAGGGTTGCCATATCCCGCTGGGGGGCGGGACAATCCCGGTTTGGGCGGTGCCAACCCGGTCCCGGTCTGGTTTGGCGCCCAAACCGGGACGGCCCCGCCCACCGCGGCCACCTCAGCCCCCGCGGCGGCTCCAAGGCCTTGCTGAGGCCTGGGAAGGCTCTCCGCGGTTGGAGCTCCAGCCGCGGAGACGCTCCCTCCCGGGCTCCAGCAAGGCCTTCGAGGTGGCTCCACGGTTGGAGCTCCGGCCGCGGGGTCATCAAGGCCTCCGCGAGGCCAGGGAGGAGGAGGAGGCCGCTTCCCATTCGATGTGCAGGGCTATATACTTTATGTAAATAACATTCAGACAGGTTCTTAACACTAGGGACTTAGTGGCATCATTAGGAGGTGCAGGGGGTGCGGCCCACACTAGGTGGCACCCCAGAACAGGGATGACACCTAATTGGGCCCTACTCCCACTGTGTCCTTCCCAGGTTTGCTGCAGCAGCGGAGACCTCCTCACAAGAAGACTTCCACCAACGCAGCAAAGGAGAGGCCCCAGCATGCTCTTTTGGCTACTGTTGCCCCCTGGGTATATAGATATGGTCCAGAGGCCATGGAAACCCAAGGGCAGGAATGTTGCTTGTTGCTGAAAGCAGATCTTTTGTAAAATTCTTGCCCCTTACTTGTCCATTTCAGATTGAGTTATTCCTATTTAACTGTGCATTATAAAGTTGTCTTACAACCGGCAGATCTCACAGCAAAATACTGATGCTGTCAAAATTTATTTCTCCATTAAGAGATTCAACCTGAACATTGGGAGGAACTTCCTGACAGTAAGGGCTGTTCGACAGTGGAACACACTTCCTCAGAGAGTGGTGGAGTTGCCCTCCTTGGAGGCCTTTAAACAGAGTCTGGATGGCCATCTGCCAGGTATGCTTTGACTGAGAGTTCCTGCATGGCAGGGGGTTGGACTTGTGGTCTCTTCCAACTCTATGATTCTATGATTTGCAGATTCTGGTTCCATTGCAACCACTTTAACTGGCATTTTTTGTGGGGAGGTGCCTTTAATTTTCTAATGGGATCATGCCCGAGCAAAGTACAGTGCAAAATCCCTGCAGCGACTGCTAGCATCAAAGATGTTAGGAGAGAAGGGTCATCTAGACCAGGCCCATATGGATTATGACTCTGGGAGACCAGGGTTCAAATTCCTATTTGTCCATAATCCTAATGTTCCCTCAAAATCTGTGATCCCTGAGAATCCAGTGCTCCCAAAAGTGGTGCAGGGCTCTCCCCAGCGATTCCCAAAGGGATTTGTTTCTGTGAGGCGGACAAAATCCAGGTCTGCTATGTTTGTTCAAGAGACACTAAACATTATGGCCAATAGCATTTTCTTTAGAATTAGGTCTCTTAATACTTCTGATATACTGCTTCACATATTCTGAAAGTGATGGGAATTAGTGATACAAACACAAATGTTGATCCTATTGTATACCATTAAGAAAGCAATTCTTTTGGATGCTTTCCGAAAACACTCTACTTAATAGTGGGTGATGGGGTATAATTTGGGGTTTTTTTTATAGTTTGTTTCACTCAAGCGGTCCCTTTGCTATATGGTATCATCCCACCCATTTCTAGGCTGTTGTGCAGCAGCTTTTAGAGGTTGACCCAGCTTCCATTATCAGGAAGGCAAGGTCAGGCCCAACCAGATGGATTTGTAGCCACCACTTGATTTGCAGTTCATTTGATTCACAATGTAATTTTCATTCAATAACTGTAATCTGTGTGCTACTGAAAGCTTTAAAAAGTTATTTTTCTGGGAGGAAAATCAATAGCCAAATCATCTCTATAATGAGCTTGAGCATTTGATAGCAAGGATGAAGATAACACAAAGATCCTTTGAAATGTATTTTTGGAGAGCTCTTTTTCATTAATCAGTAAGAAACTTGCATTCTTAAATCTTCTCCCATCATGGTAAAGGACAGCAAACATTTTTAAAAAATAACCAATCATGCTCATTAAAGATAAAATGATGGAAAAAATTCTAGCATTAAAGTAATTTAAAAACTTTGCTCAAGCATTTAGGAAGAAGAGTTTAAGTATTCAAAGAAAATATACAGGCACAGTTAGCAAGGGAATGTGAACACATCAAATATAAGAGTTCCAGATGTTTTTAGTTCCTTACAATTTACAATGCTAGAAATTTAGGGACTGAAGAAAAATTTCATTTGTGGGACAGATTTCTTATTTTAGGGGCATTCCTCGTTTTGCACCACTCCCTATAGCAGCTATGATTGGAGTTGTTAACATACTTGCTAGACAGTAAACCTCTTTGAGCCCAATGGGACTTTTTTCTGAGTGGGAAGAGCAGGAGACATCACCACACAACGTGCTACGTAGTGATGTTAAGGAACCCTGAAAAGAGAAGTTTGATGCAACCCTCATCCGCACCATGGTCTTAAAAGCTGCAGGTTCCCCTTGTTTTTCTTATGTCCTAATACTTTGATTGAAGGCCCTCTGCCATCTGCTTCTTCCTTTACTGCCCTCCTGCTGGCACCTTCCCTCTCGCCACCCCCTGGATCTTTCCATCACCACCAGGAGGAGTGATACTGCTCACTTTTGTGAATCACACCCAGTGATTCACAAAAGTGAGCAGATGCCATGCCCTGCCTGGCTGAGGACTAAGAGCCTCCCTTAGTCTTACTCTGAGGCTGAGCTGGAGCCTCAGCTTGAACCTGAGCCTGGTCCTAATTCTACTCTGAGAGCTCCAGCAGAGTCTGTGGCCTCAAAAGAGACTCCGCAACCAAACCTCCCAGCAGCAGAGCTTCCAGGCACAGAAGACATGGAAGAAGAGGAGGACGCCGACATACCTACTGTACCTTCAGCCAGAGAAGGTCTGAAAGGGTGTGCCTCCGACACTTGAGGAGGCTTTATGAGAAATGCCAGTTAATCTCAAAACACTTGAGCTCATGAGAGCTGATTATGAAGATTTTCACACCGGCACGTACCATGGGCCAAGCACTGGTAAAATGTGCCTCAAGTGCAAAGGTGCGAAAGCTGGTCGTGCTTCTGAAATGTCAGTGAAGCATCCCCTTGCTTCTACCATCCTTAAATTGTTCACAGAGCAGTCATTTCCTATTAACAGGAACTTTGCATTAATAGGAAATTGCTGCTCTGCGAGCGATTCAAGGACGGTAAAGGTGAGGGAATGCTTCGCTGACATTTCAGAAGCGTGACTGGCTTTCACACCCTCGTGTTTCAGGGACGTTTTACTGGCTCTTTACTGGTGCTTAACCCACAGTAAGCACTGGTGTGAAAATCTTCAATATAAACAAGGGAAGGACACCAGACTAATTGTCAGAGACTATCTGAGTTTGCTGGTGAAAGCATGCTTGTTCCTGACTTTCTCTTCGTCTTCTTGGCCTAGACCCTTGATTCTCAGACTGCCTGATCATTTTGCCCTTCTGGAACCCTTGACCTTGGATTGCCTGACTTCTCTCTTGGATTGATCTTTGGTCTTGAGACCACAGCCCTTTGGTATGGTACTTTGCCTTGGCTTTATTTTCACAAGCTCTGTGAGGAGTTACTTTGTTTATTGTTTAGACTGTGGCTATCGGTTTTTTGGCTGCTTTCTTGGACAGCAGCCCCACCTTTACTGGTGATGATGGAAAGATCCAGGGGGGTGGAGAGGGAAAAATCAACATCATAGCTGCTATCATACTGGATAATCAATATCATAATGAAAATCCATGTAAGGTTCATTTAGGTAGAAATTGAAAATCAATTATAATTAATCAGGGATGAAAAGGCGGATTTCATTTGTTAATTATGGCCTGTTACAGACAGCCAAAATAAAGCTGCTTCGAGTCACAGTGGAGGTATGGTGTTTCAATGATGCATGCGTCTTAAGAGTCCAGAAGCCACACCAAAGCCACGCTCAAGTCCTTAGGGCTGGAGTGTGGCTTTGGTGCGACTTCTGGACTCTTAGGACGCATGCATCATTGAAACACCGTATCTCTACTGTGACTCGAAGCAGCTTTATTTTGGCTGTCTGTAACAGGCCTATGAAATTAATGAATGAAGATGCAATTTTTTAAATATAGACATTTGGGTAGAAAAATAAAATAAAAGTGGAAAAGTATGCTAGAATCCTATTTAGCCTGTTATGTTACATATCTTTGTATATACTGAACTAAGAAGCAGCAGCACTAAGAAATGCCTTTTGCTTTGCAACTGCCTATAGACATTTACTTCAAGTCCCCCCCCCCCCCCCTTACTGTCTTTACCGTTCTTTATGGCTTGCAAAATGTCATAGTTTTTAAAAAGTATGTCTGGCATCTTATTCAGTAGTCATGCTTTAAGGTTCGTGTGTGTGTGTGGTGGTGCTGCTGAAGTCATTGTGTGGTTGGAAAACACTTCTGGCCTGTACAATCATAAGAGTGAATTGTGATGCTGTGAGTCAGACGTATGTCATTGTAAATCATGAATAGGATGCCAGTTACACTATTTTAAAATGCATTTATGTTATATACAACTTGATAGAGTCACTTTAAGGTCACCATAAGTAAGGATTTGCAAATGAATTGAAGGCACACAATAACCTAACAAATACATGCACACATATATTTTTGTAACTCTTTCGTCTATGCCTTGCCTGTATTATTATTACATATCTATTGCTCCCATTCTACCTTTTTTTAACAGCGCCAGAAAAGGGCTATACAGTAGGCCCTCCTTATCCACGGATCTTTTATCCATGGATTCAAGCATCCACATCTTGAAAATATTCAAAAAAAGTACAAATTCCGAATGATTTTTCATTTTATATAAAGGACACCAATTTGCTCTGCCGTTATATTTAATGGGACTTGAGCATCCATGGATTTTGTTATCCACAGGGGATCCTGGAACCAAACCCCAGCAAGTAACAAGGTCCTACTATACAAATATTTCCCGGCTGAAAAATGTTAGGCTATCTGAGGGATAATATCTTCTCTATGTCCTTTTTACATTACAATTCACTCATCATTTCCAGTTATTTCTGCTTTTGAGTGCAAAGAAACCAATCCCTATCAGTAAGATTTCATTTCTTCAGTCAATCTCTCTCACCGCCCCCCATGGCACTTTCTCCCTATATTTGGTTTCCTCTTGAATTTAATTGTGAATTGTGATGTTGAACCACCCTGTGCCATCACACCGCTAAAGCACTTCCAGAGTCCCCGAGAATGATGGATTACATGCACATTTAAATTCACATTTTGAACATGGCACTTATGTATTAGAACAACATAGAAGGTGCAACTCCTTTGTATCTTGTGAGTCCAGCCGTGCTAAATTGCTAGACCTCAAAACAGCCACCCCTTGCTTACCTGCAATTTGGTCATACTCTGAAATAGCCAAATGTGCACTAATGACAGTTATGGGGAAAGTGCTGGAAAAAAAAAAGACATGTTAAAAAGACCTGCTGTCTTTTAGGAAGAGCCTTTTACATTGTCTTATAACTCAGCTATAATTGTATAGAGACTCCCACAGATTTGACTCGATCAAAGAGATTGGGCTCCTGGCGCAGTTGTTTGCAGATGATAGCAGCAGTTATGGCCTTGTTTCCTGAAACACTAGTCATGGGCTTTCACCTGGCATGAATTGATCGCATTCTCTATTAAAGCCAGTAGTTGAACATTTGAATGATAAAATACTAGCATAGATTGTGGGCTTTGGCAATATTCCCAGACTATAGCTGAGTGAAAGGTAGAGGCACCTTTCACAACACACAAAAGACACATTTTAAATCCTGTTTGCCATTGTTACTGAATAGGCAGCAACGAAAGAAAACAACAGTGTCATTCAGTCACAAGTGTATAACCCATATCAGCTGTATTATCAGAAGGATGAGAAGCCCTTGGAAGATCAATAGGATCTGTATAAAGTTCCTAAGACTATTTTGTCCATCTTGAAAGCATTGCACTAAAACCACAGGGATCCCACTTTTTACCTACAGCCTGACACTTTTTGACTTTTCATGCCAATAGCTGAATGGTGGAGTGTGTGTTCTGCATGCAAAAAGTTTATCAATATTAATTTGATTTATAGCCCATCCTTCCTCATAACAGCCCATGAGCCCAGGGTAAAAAATAACCTTAGGTAGTGATATTTTGAATGAAAGAGGGAAGAGTGTGAAAACATTATTTTGTTGATTACAATTCCCAGAATCTCTCAGTCAACACAGCCACCACCCATATTTTCTGAGGGATGATGGGAGCTGTAGTACAAAAAAGTTACTTTCCCGAGTTCTGCTTGAAACCTCTTGACAGTCAAAGTACTAGACTAGGCAGACCAGTTATCTGATGGACGATAAGGCATTTACTGATGTTCAAAAAGGTGATTTTGATGTATGAGCCCAAATAGTTATAATAATGTCAGATTAAGTATATTTCCTCACTGCAAGGCAGAGATATCCCGACTGTTCAGCCCTAGGAAGACACTGGTCATCTAAAAGCTTGTCCTGAATGACCGAACTGACTTGGTATCTGGACTGAGGGTGGCTAATCTATGCTCATCCCAGTATTGCTGGGCTACAACACCCATCCCTGCTGACCATTGGACATGCTAGCTGGGGTAGATGAGAACTGGAATCCAACAGCAGCTACAGAATTGGGATCTAATAGTTCATCGGACTTAAACAGATGGTTTTCCTGGGCTGAATTTGGCTAAGCTTTGGTCCTTAGTCTAAGAGTAAGTGCAGGAGACCCAATCTGGATTTTCAGAAGGAATCATTTCCACTGTTTAAACACACTTTGGTCAGGATCTCATTTATCTTGCAAAATACTGATTTGATAAAACAATGGAGCACTCTTCTGCAGTACAAATTGCATGTTCAGTGAACCCATCTTGGACTAGAACATTGGTGATGATGAACCCCCTACTTCCCTATACTAGAATAGACATTTTCAAAAGCCATTGCTATGAGCTGTAATTTTAAAGTAATATCTGCTTTGACCCTGGATATACAAACTTGACAGTGACAGGCTGGAAGAAAGAAGACGCTTGTGACCATATCACCAATTCCCACTCTGCTAACGGTTCACCGTCTGAGATGGAGAGATGTCAGGGATATAAACTGGGTCCTTCTACACTTAAAAAATATGATGTGCCACTGAGCTATGTCAACAATGAACTCATTCTTAGGAAGACAGCTGAGTTTGGAGAAGTCTGTGGCTATGTCTGTTAGGAAATTCTGGGAGTTGTAGTCTATAAAGTTATTCTCCCAGGCTCTCTTCCTCCTACCTCAAATATATGAAAATTCTTTAACGTAGATTTCTAAGAAGAGTGATGGGATACATCTTGAATAAATGCTTTGATTATATTCCTGCATGACAGTGGATTGGACTGGAAGGCCCTTGTGGTCTCTTTCAACTCCAGGATTCTATATATTAAGAAATAATCTTATCCACTGAAAACATCCACTCTGTCATGTGCCTAGTGACATGAACAGCCAAGAGGTGAGAATCTGGAACCCATGTCTTTATGGCTTTTACAAAATACTATAAACTGGCAATGGGTAAATGGAAACTTCATATAGATTATATGAACAGGCTGAGTCTCTTTTCCTTCTCTAGTAGCATATACGCTAACGTTTCACTGATGAAAACTGGGACATGCATGAGCAAACAACATCAGAGTGTGTTCAAGACCATGAAAGTTATAAATGAGGAAGAATGCACAAGCTAAGAGAGGCTGCAGTTGGAGGGTGTGGGAGAGGCTAGCTAAGTCGTCTAGTTCAGTGTCATCTCTCCTGATGTAAAGGGGCTAATTTAGTCTGAGGTTGAACACAAAAAGGATCAAATTTTGGACTGTCTCCATACAAAGCATGCACTCTGGCTTTCAGCTAGATTCTGTGGTCTTGGCTGTGTGACAGCTAAAACTAGTACTGGATAACAAAATTGTCACTTGCACTCTTCTATAATTTTCTCTTAACCTGAGCTCACACATTCAAAGGAATAAACAAAAAAGAAACCATATCTATCTGTCTATCTATCTATCCATCCATCCATCTCCACATCTTCAATACATTCATGACTAGGTAAGAAAGTGCTTAACTGAACTGTACTGACTTTGCAGCATCCCACATGTATTAATTTCACCTCCAGCTGACATGGTCATTCTGTCCTTGCACACAGCTCTGTACTGCTGTGATCTAATGTAAGTTCAGAAAATGCTCATAACACTGGGGAATGTCCAGAACTGTTAATGCACCTGACTATGTAGGCTGCTATGTTTTTTTGTGGGATAGAAAAATACTGGATTTAGATTACAGAATACACTCCTCTGCAAACAGTCAGAAAATTATTCAGGCCAGGTGGTTCAGACACCTAGCAGAAATCTTGATTCATGGTCAAGTGGGTTGCAAAAACCTTTAGTCTAGATGATGTTGGTTTAGAGTTTCCATCTCTTCTCACCATAGTGCCATGGCCAAGGAGGTGTGCAAGCAATGGCTACCATCCCTGTTCTAACCGATAAATCGTGAAAAGGGGACCCAGTTCATCACCCTAGTTATGGTCCTGACCTCATTTTTAAACAGTGACCTATATTTCAGAGATCCGGATGCCTGGTGAGGAGTTTATCATACTGGGAGAAAAGACAGGAACATCGTGGGATGCTCCTGTCAATATTGCGTGATTTGGCAAAGATGATCACATAATGTTGCATGACATCGCAAATATCCTGCGATTATTCCGTGAATAAAGAGGAATTATACCACTGTTTTTTATTCACGGGATTTTAGAGAGCACTTGTTCAGAATGGCATTTCAGTTTTGATCTGTATGTAGTCTGCCCACACCATCCATGGACTTGAGCTCACGCGGACAGCAAACCCCAGGAGTGCACTGCCATAGGAGCCCATAGGATTCCAACATAGGCAGTTTTCCCATACGCAGGGGGTCTAGAATGGATCCCCTGCATCTAGGAAGGGCCCACTGTATGTTTTTCTCTGAAGACACTGTTGCCACTTCCTGAACTGTCTCTGAAGCTCCATAAAAGGCCATTCTGTACATCATGGGGAGCAGACAGGATTGCAAAAGTATTAAGCTATGTGTCCCCATAGCCAGTCACAAAATGTTTACAACAGTGCTGAGAACTCCAGAGGACCCTGGTGGATCTCAGCCCTGATGTCACAGTTTCATATCTGACTACATGGGATGTAGCCAGATGCTTCTGTGATATGCCCCTCCCCAAAAGCATAGAATAGTAGTGTAAGGAATTCACAGGCTGTTCAGTAAACCAAGGGAACACCAATCCATGCAGTACCCCAAAAAAGAACACACACATGTGGAAGGGAAATTTATGCATGTGAATATCCCTAACATTCCCTATGGCTGGATTATGTGAGTCATTAAATTATAAGGAGAAGGAAGGACACCATGAATGACTCAAAACCAGGAGGTAGGGTTATCAGGTCAGGATTATGCTAGGCCTTGAGATTTTAGGGCCCAGATCTGAAACCTAGAAATGATTCCTTCTGATGTCACAGAAAGCAGTTCCTGGTGATGCTACAGGGCCAGCTCCATATGATGCTGTTGAGTAGATACATTAAGCATCAACTACAGTTTCTCAAAGCATATTATTCAAATAAAATAAATAAACACCACATCTAACAAATGAGAAAAATATATACACACACACACACATTTCAAGACAATGCTATAGCCCTGAGATTTCTCCCCTTTGTCCTGAGAATTGGAAATGAGGGTCGAAGCCCTGAGACGCAAATGTGGGCCTTGGAATCTGACAATCCTATCAAAAGGATATGGTTTTATCTCTTTGATTTTGAAACATGAATGGCCTTACCATTAGGCAGAATGAAGTAGTGGTCCCAGGTAGCAGATACTAAGACGTGGCTGCAAGGTGTTGAAGGAGAGAGCTGTATTCTCCAGCTGTGCTCTACCAGCTAGTCTGCTGTCTTAGTTGCTTGTTATGTTGAAAGAAAATTAACTGCTAGCCCAGTCAAGTTTTCCATGTGAAATGGCAGGCGGAACCATCTAAATCTTTGCCTTTGGCAACTAACAATAAAACAGAATTGCTTCCAAATAAGTGCAAAAGCCATTTGATTGCTATGCATGTTGCTCTACAATTAAGGTTGCCAGGGGGGGGAAAGAGTGGCCACTTACGCCATTAATTGGTTATATAGATGATGGAATTTCAGCAAGCCTTACTTGTTGTGAAAGCCTGACCTGAAATTTCTTTCTTCTGCACAAAACGTAAAGGTACAGAAACCCTGTCTTGTTTTTCACTGGCAGCTCTCTGAGTGCAATGAGTTTCTTCATTGGCAAATTTTAGAAACACTTGACTAGGACCTCTGCTGTTTGCCATTGCAATAAGATGTTTACACTGTGACTACATTGAGTCATTCAGTTATGTAACTTATTTTTTAATACATGTTTCCTCTTAATGAGAAAAAACAGTTCTTTTGATACTGGCAAATGCAATTTTATTTTTGAAAAGCCATAACTGGTGGGAGGAAGTGGACATTTGACATAAAGCTATTTGAATCAAGAAGGGTAACTGAGAGAGGCACTCTTCTGAAAAACAGAAATACAGCCACAGAAATCGTTCAGTCATAACATTCGACAAGATTCATCAAAGCCTTTTCAATGAGTGGCATGGAAAACAAAGGCAGGCCTGTCGGTGCAAATAAGACAGTCTTACCTCATTCTCTGTAGTGAGCCAACTCCAGGTACTGTATTCAAGGGAAGCTGCAGACAGATTCCAGTAGAAGGTGGTTTAGGAAAAAGGGTCACATACTATAATCAGTTCTCCAGGACTCCCTGTCATGTTGAATTCTTTAGGCCAGCCCTACTCAACTTGGGCCCCTCCAGTTATTTTTTAACTACTGCTCCTATCAGCCACAGCCCATGTGGTCATAACTGAGGGATGCTGTGAGCTGATGAAAACAGCTGGCAGAATTTGTGTAGGTTTGGGAAGGTTACTCAGGCTGCAATTTTCATCTCTTTGATTACTTCCTGTGTTAGTACAAGCACTTGAATTATGCATAGGAGAGTCCTTAACAAATCCAGAAGCCTACCATCTCATAACCTCATCTAAGCCAAATCATGATCTACATGACCTTCTGAAATCAAAGCTGGGAGAACATTATATAAAGTTAGGGAGCAGACTGCAATGCCGTTTGTAAAATACTAGTACTGATGCTAAGGCCCACTTCTCACTATTGGTCCTCTACTTTGCCATTGTAAAGAATTTGGGATATTGCCCAATGGCAAGTGTTGCCAACAAGCCTCGAAGATATTCCCCAGAATGTTTTACCTAAATCCAAAATCCCCAGAATTCCCCAATATTTACTGGAATATTCAGTCAAAATCCCTGGAAAGAAATTAATAAATTTTTGAATGTCTAGGTGGGAAAATGGCAGTGCCAGCAGCTCTTTGGCACTTTCCCTCAAAGGAGTGCCAAGAGAGTAAATGGCTCAGTGCTTCTTTTAGGTTCTCACAGTCTTGGGGGGGACTAAGCACTTATCTTTTGCCACTCTGCTCAGAGAAGAAGATGGTTCCTATTTTGATAAGAGTTTGATACTTTAACTCTTGCCTATAAATCCTTTTGGACATGTACAAGTTTTCTTAGCCCCACGTGCACCTCGTAGACGCCCACATATATCACATACCCATCATTTACCATAGTTCCCTTCTCATCCATCCAGCCTTTAGGATGAATACAGACAGTTATGCCTGGCAGAATTTTGTAAGTTCTTTGGCAGCATTTCCCTTTACTTCATCCTCTATGTCCTTTCATGCCCCTAAGTTTTACTTTACACATGTCATAACAAAATCCATAATTTTGGCCCCAAAACTTGCCCTTGACTTCTACATGAGTTTGACTTATACACAAGTATATATGGTAGGCTCTTGCCCATGCAAATTGATCATCTAATGTGACCAGTGGGTGCATTCAGTAGAACTCTATTCAGGCATTATTTAGTAGTTAAACACTCCAGGAGGGAAAGGTGCTAGTTATTGTTCTCCTCACATGGAGAGTAACAGTCTGAAGAGAGCATCTTCTACAGTTGGATAGAAAAAATATGTATGACAGGGCCTTGCATATATAACATTATATGGCTGGCAACCTGTGAGGGTTATACATATATGGAAGTTTCCCTTACATATGTCTCTTTTTGGCCATCATTCTGGCAGGGAGATTGCTAGATTTAAGGTTGGGATCCTATGGATAAAACCGTTTGTGCAATGGACCCTAGCATGAAAAACACTCATGCTATGGCCCATTGCACAAACAATTATTTCAGGGCTCGGAAAGAGAGGAATTCAGGAACATCTGGCATGAATGAAACAACAGCAGTGAGAGGTGGTGGGCAAATTCAGACAGCTCCAACATGCAGATACTGCCACTGCAAGAGAATGATGTACTATCTAGCATGTTCCTCCCTCTGGCTGTTATACCAGTGCCTGGCTCCTGCACAGATAGTTTTCTAAGGGGCTGAACAGACCACCCCAAAGGATGGCCTGCAGCCACCTCTTTCTTCGACAGATCAGGCCTGTGACAACTACATGCTGCAGATCTGGCCTTTCTGCGGTGCAAAAAGTAGCTGTAAAAAGTGGTTTTGCGTCACGAAAAGGGCGTCACAGCTGCCAATGCCGTAGGTTTTCGGTGCTCTTTGGGTGCTGTGTCAACTGGATGAAGCACCAGAGGAGCATTGTGATGCCACCCACCGTGCGGTCAAGCATGCAGCATCACGCCAGTATGGGGGAAGAGTCGGGGTGTGCATCGTGCAAATGCCAAATCCCCTTTCCACTCCAATGCCAGCCTTTATTGCCGGTCTGTCGAGGCTGTAAGCCATCCATACAATAATGGCTTGGCTCTCTGGGCCCTAGACAATGTGGAAATAACTAATGCAAGGTGTATTCTATGTGGTCACCTCCTTCTCTGATGATAGCAGTGGGGACAGTTACAGCAGTCAATGTTCCCACTCAACCAGGACTGTGTAGGCTACACTCCAAACTGTAAGCAGAATTCAGTGGTGTTCACACTGGCAGTTTGTGGTCAGAGGAGCAAGGTGCCCCCTCCTGTTTCAGACCACAGGCTGCTCATGGGTATTGAGATGCCATAGCTATCTCACAGTAGCATCTCATTGGCTATGTTTCTAGGGAGAGCGTCTCAACTGAAATTGTGAAGGTAAGTGTCTCCCTGCTTGATCTATGAGCCACTAATGCTACTTCACATGAACATGGAATCATTTACTGGGGGTCACTAGTTTTTAAGCTCACAATGATATTTCAGTTCTTTGTATTTTATGGAAACCTTACTCTGGAGGGATCCCTAATTCTGAGAAAAGTATTTTGGAAGCTGCGAGGGACGGCTTTAGGTGGCATCACTGGATGGGGGAGAAGTTATAGATGAAGGCAAAATGTGGTGTTTCGATGATGCATGAAGATGTTTTAGAGAGCTTGGCCTAGCTGATGAAGGTGGAGTAGGAAGGAATTTGGGTTCCACTTTAGCCAGCAAAACTAACTGGTACATCATTGAGTTGGTAAAGAACAGGAAGCCTAAAAGGCCTTAAGTTCAAGCAGAGTATCCTCATGTGCTGGTCAAGACTATGGGTGAGGTGAAATTCATTTTTAATGAGAACTTTCCTAATTCACATTTCTGATACCAATACATAATTGAAATGCAGTTATATTTCACTATGTATGCTCCTTCAGATTTTGAAGGTGTTGCCGAATTAAAAAAAATATTCAGGAAAACAGTGACTTCAAGAAAATGAAATTGCTTGTAAAATGGACGTATTAGGCAAAATACATTTTTTGGAGGAAATGAGCACCAAACCAATCTGATGTGAGAACAGAATAGAATGAAGTAGAAACTGCTTTGTCTATGGTGAAGATTCCCAAACAGCTATAATGCTAAATCGCAACAACCTGAACTAAAAAAAAACCCTGAAAGAAGAAACAGAGACATCAACCGTAGCTCAGTTATAAGATGTTTCTTTTTAGAATTCAAGCTTACACAGTAATCTATGCCCACTATAGTCATAATTACATATTAATATCTGCATACAAAAGCTATGTAAAAATTATATTCTTCCCCCAAATATACAAATTTTCTCTTCAGATAGTTTAAAACATTTGTGATCACATACTTTAATAAGGTTTAGGCTGGAAAAATATTACCCATCTAGCATATCACTTAACACTGTTTAAATGGGATCTCCCCCCCCCAACAAAAACCTATCCCAGAATCCTCAGCCTGTGTAATTTTATAAATCCATGTAATTTCAAACTTAGATTCAGGGCATGAATACAAATAATAAAAAAGGCCGAATCCAAAAAAACCCAACAGAATCCATTTTTCTTAATTTTGAAAATAATGGAATATTACAGCAGAGGAACAAATGTCATTTTGAAGAGTTTAAAAAATGGAGACATAAGGAAACAGACAAACAAAAAAGTAAAAGGAAGAAACAGTCACTCATTCATGCCCTGATATGATCTTATCTAACACTAGTTCAGTTGTGAAATTAAATAAAGTGTCTTTTTAATGTTAAACATTGTGCTCAGTAATTTACATCAATTCCATCTACACGGGGATGTAGATTTACATTTGATTGTCTTGTGCATAAATAAGGGTTAGCTTTATAAAATTAGGTAAACTGTGCAAATAGACAGTCACAAACAGCTTAATACCTGCACAATATTGCTTTCGAAGGCGACATTGTTGAATGTGGATTGATACACACAAGCAATGCAGACTTTGCATTTGCTAACATTTATACAACACAGTAAAAACTTTGTGAGAAAGGCTAAACCTTTTTTTTGTCATTGTGAACTGGTTTTTTTTTTTTTTTTGGTGTGTTTCATAAAAAAAGCAGTATTATTTCATTTCAAAATAAATGTGCTCACTTTGTTTTGACTCTTTTACGTGGAAAATAAACCTCTACCACTCTAGGATACTGTGTTTCTATAAAAATTTATATAAGGGTCATATCATAGTAGTATCAAAAGGAAATATCTGATAAATCTATTTATCTGCATAAAATTACAACAGGACAAATCAGAGCTTCTCCTGTATGTCTTGCTGTTTCCAATGTTGCAAAAAGGCAGGCAAAGAACACTTATTTGTTAAGATATCATGAATGATAACACAGTGTTGTCTCATTAACCTCGACAGTTTGAGGCAAGGGACTATTGTGGAACATAAGGCTGAGAGATAGTGACTTGCCCAAGGTCACTCAATAGGTCCTTAGCAGAGCTGGGAAATAAACTCAGATGTTGTTTACCCCGTCAGTCTTAATTCTTTTCATATGGACAACCCTGGCTTTCAATGAAAGCTAGACTTAATGGATCCCCCTTGGTTTTGACTCTTAATTGCTGACGAGGGAAAAAGGGTTAGCCTTACAAGCATTGGCTACATCTGAAAAACATTAATAGTTGGTTTTGCGTATGATTTATGCAGCAAGTCAATATGACACCTACATGTTAAGAGTTCCATAGCATAAACTTTGTCACTAACAACAACATGCTCTTCCTGTGGTCAATAGCGTTGATTAGGCAGATTTGCAAAACAGTAATCTTCTTTATGATTCTGTTTTGGTTGCTTCTTTCCTTCTGTGCTGCAGTGGAGCAATTATTTAGCACATAGATAATCACAAATGTCCAGTGTCTAATTCTGACATCTATATTTTGGCACAGTGTTGGTAAATGCTTTTAGAAATGGATTATCTCACTTTAAAACACATCATAAAAAATTACAGAACTCAGTTGCGACATAAACCCAATGCAGCTTAAATACCTGTGGTTCAGAGCAAGAAACATGACATATCCTTTTGTAAAAAATAATGAACAACAAATTTGTATGTAGAACATTCCACTGCTACTACACCTAGGAGCAGAAAGCAAAATTGAGAGCACCATGAACAAGTTGAACTAATGTAGTGGAGTAAAAATTCAGGTCTGTTGTGATCACAGTAAAGGCCCACCCCATGTGGAATTAATACTGGGCATAGGGCTTACAACTGTGAGTAGTTACATTGCAAGCCACTACTCAGGAATATTATTTGATCGAGCTTACCTATAATCTACAACCCTTATACAGGACTGTAAACTATGTTAAGATAAAAAGACAAACCTGTGGGATCCAATTGTAACATAAGTCCCAGCTCTGCTTGCTCTCTTTCTCTCTCTGGTGTAAATGGTAAGGGAAACCATTGAAAGTCAGTGGAGTTACAAATATAAAACTGGAGTGACTAAAATCAGAACAATTGCATTTTCCAAGTCAAGCCTCTCAGAGATGAACAATGGCTATTGAGTTGTGATGGATGACTAATAGAAATGCACCTTAGTGAGTGAGTGTTCATGTCACACAGCATGCACTGCTGAACAACTATCCTCCTTATACATGTGAGATGGGAAGGAGAATATTTGACCAACATCAAAACAACAGGAAGTTTTTGTACTGTCTTTACAACAATTTCTCCCTGAACTCTGATTGAAACCAGCTCTTCAAGCTGCACCTTGTCCTATTAAGAAAATGGCTTGCAGGAGTTAAATCCTACATTCTGCAGTGGCTTAGATTTAGAATACTGAATAGCAAACAGCTAACACAATTTAAGTGCCTAGCAACTTATTATATTGTTGTACAATGACTCTTACGATTTTCAGTGTCATCAAAAGTTCTTGTGTCTGAAATAGCTTCTTGTTCGCTTCAACGATGGGAATGCTCTAAGAACTGGGGGAATTCCTCCTGACTTATTAGGGAAGGGTGGGAGGATGGGCAGGCAGATCCCTAGCTGTGCATAAAACAATGGGAAAAGCTATGGTGCTCCACTTGTAACAGAACCAATAGTTTGGCTCCAAAGATTTCTTTCTTTCAATAGGAGGAATGGTTGCACACAGCCCTCTGGACTGTGATTGTTACTTTACTTTGAAGAAAGTCTCAATGATTGCAGTGAAAGCTCAGGGCCAAACTAGCTGAGACATTAAAGAGACATTTCCAGATGCCTCTTTTTTAGGGTGCAGTCCTGCACACACTTACAAAAATAAATAAAAAGCCTATAGGATTGAAACCATGAGATGAGAAGGGGGAGATTAGATCAACATCAAAATAGCAGGGAGTTTTTGTGTTTTGTTTTTACAATTTCTCCCTGAACTCTGATCTAAACTAGCACTCTTCAACATGTTTTTTGCCCACTTAGGAAAATCCCATATCACTGCATCTTTTCTCTAATGAGAAAAATAGGAGATGGTAAACAGGATAGGCCAGAAAAATTCTGCAGTGCAATGGCTCTCAGTACCCTCCGCACTTGCAGCTGATTTAAAATGATAACCAAAAAGAAAGATGAGAAATTCAACTGCAGATCTTCAGTATGTTATTTACTTGTAAGGTGAGTGTCTAGGTCAGGTACTGAAGACTTTCAAGAGATGCAGCTGAACTGAAACTGAAACAGGTCAAAAGTCCTCATTCATGTCAGTTTTGTCCCTTATTATTCCTGTATTAAATTGTATACATTTCCTGCACATAAACGTATATTGCCTGCTGGAGCTTGAATCTTCAAATCTGTATTAATGCTGAATTCAGAGAATTATATTGTACATTTCCTAAAAATTATACTGTACATCTCCCCCGAAAGAAAAAAAAAGAGGAAGAGGGAAATCTCAGGTTAGGATTGTGATGTATCTCGGTTTCTGGTATCACAAGTTAGCCCAAACTAGTTTCTGTTAAAAACAAACAAACAAGGTAACTTTGGCCAACAGGAGTATGGGCATACAAGCACAAACTCACCATAATCATCTAAAAATATTATGAAAACTAAGATATCATTATGGCCCCAAAGAAGGACAGTGACAAACAGAGCAATAAACCACCGGATGGAGTGTGGACTCAAGAGGTTTGTAATTTTTGTTAATGTTATTGGACTGCAATTTCCAGACTCCCCCAACCAGCATGGCCTCTGGAATTCTGAAAGTTGTAGTCCAAAAAGTAACTTTTTCCAAGCTCTGTGTGGACTGTATATCTTCCATGAGGAAATATTAGCAGCTGGTTCTGTAGACACACCCTGAGTACTAGTCTTTCCTTGTCCACACCTATTTCAACAGGACCTGCAACTAAGAAATGTAGGAATTTATACTGTAGCATTTCAAATCTCCTGCATTTTTCCTTACTTAAAAAGGCTATCTCTCTTACTGATGAGGGTCAGTTACATCTTCTTATATATTTGTGGTTAATATTGAAAAAAGGTAGATGACTCACAGATGTATTTGCCTGGGTAGATTGTTATCTACTGTATATATAAATTTGTTCATTTTTGAAAAGCTCCCTGAGTTGACCCAATCATATTTAAAAGACTTCAAGTATTGAAAGAAAAGGTTACTCCGGAAACCTTGCATATCTTTACACCATCAGAAGCTTATGAAACAAAAAGCATCACAAAAGCTTGCAATTATCTTCCTTGAGGCTATACCTCTCTCTGTGAGAACAGGCAATGCTCTTTATATAGTGACATCTGGGTGATCAAGAGATCACCCACCACTTTCAGCTTGCACAGCCCTACCAAACCTTTCAGCCATGAGCTGGACTTTTGAGGGGAAAGACGTTCCATGGATAAGTTTTTGATAAGTCCAATATAGGCCATTTGTTTTAGATCATATATTCTACACTGCCTTCTCTGGGATCTGTATAAAATGTCTAAAGATGTCTTCTCAAGCGACGTTATTAAGCAAGATCTTGTGCTGCCCACAAGTTGCATGTTTGCCTCCAAAAAGCAGACAAATATTATGAGTTTTTTCTCCCAGTAAATTATGGATGTGAGCTTGACAGCAAAGATTTCTGAAGTGTAGGCTTAGTTTAAAGGTTGGTTTTTTTTGTAAAAAAATAAGGCCTGTTACAAACTGCCAAAATAAAGTTGCTTTGAGTCTCTTTGGAGGCATACTATTTAAATGATGTGTGCATCCTAAGAATCTGGAAGCTGCACCAAAGCAGCACTCCAGTGGTAAGGACTGCAGTGTGGCTTTGGCGCGACCTCCGGACTCTTAGGACCCATGCATCATTTAAATAGCATGCCTCCAAAGAGACCCAAAGCAGCTTTATTTTGGCAGTCTGTAACAGGCCTAAGTCAACATTGAATCTCTAGCTTTTGAAGAAGTGTTTAAAGCATCCCCGAACCCTTCCTCTAGATGACAGGTGGGCATCTGTAGCCCTCCAGATGTTTGGGGTCTTCAGTTCCCTCTCCCCCTCCCCACTGGCTAGCCTAGCTAGGGCGAATGAAGAGTGTATGCCAAAAACATCTGAAAGGCCAAAGTAGTCAGTCCATTTAGAACAATGTTTTTGTATGCCTTGGCATTTAATTACATAGGTGATAATCAACAGGTCACAAATCAGGCATATTGAAACCACCAAGATCATTAGGCTGCATCAAGCTTTAAACAGGCCTAGAATTAAATTTCGCTTCCTACTGGAAAGATGTGATTTCTTATTTTGTCCATAGTGACAGTCTACCAGACTGCAAGATTTTCCACTGATGGATAATATAGCTCTGGATCTAGAGCTTTAGCTGTCAGTCTGGAATAGAATACACAGGCTTTGTACTCTGGAACATTTCTTGCAACAGCAGACTTCATGGTACAGTACATGCTGCTCCATGAACTTTCTGGCAAAATTTACCATGTGGCATGTGAATTGTTGATTTAGACACTCAAGCCCCAAGCCCTTTAGCTGCATGGATGCCCAATTCCTTGGCTCATGGCCTTGAGTTACAGTTGCCATAAGTGTCTGTACACAGGCATCTATCATCTTAGTTACTGATATGTCAATGCATCGCACAGAGTGAAAGGAGTCATAAAACATGCTTTGAAAATAAGCAACATTAGCTGAGCTCCCCCACTCAAAATGAGCTCCTTTCCAGAACAACACACTAAAATGGGAACAATTTGTAACAAATAGGGTATATGCTTCTGGAACTCTGTATATTAGAACAGAAATAGCAGATCTCCTAAAGTCTTTACCATTAAAACCTTTCCAAGTCATGATTCCTGCTTGCTACTGATCAGTTTTTTATTAATAAATCAATGGGAGGGAGGGAATCTTACACTCTCTCCTCTCTGCCCAGTACATCAAAATTGCCATCAGAGAAAATGGATTAAGCCCTACAGGGCACATGGATCTGCACAACCTTTAAAGCCAACCAATACAAGTGATCTTCAGAGCTGGCCCTATGGAAAATTCAGATGATAATTTCATCATCTGAGTGTTACATCCACGATGATAAAAAAAGTCACTACAAATGGATAGTAAACCACCATAGTGATTGTGGGAATGTGCTTTATATTGCTTGGATAAAGCAGGAGAGCTGAAAAGAACAGAAATTTGAAAGTAGCCTGTAGTATTTTTCTTTTTTTGGGGGGGAACTACACCTTTTCTATTATGTTTTTCCCCCCGGGAACATTTATGTGTTTTGAGCTTTCAGATAAAATCTCGCCTTTTCTTTTTTACATTGCTTTAAGCGAGACCTGGAAGCCATCTGCAAAACACTTATGTACACCTTATTCATGCTCCTCTGTACCTGATGCCTCCATTCAAAACAATACAGCAGCCTTTAAAGAATGGAATTTTCTGTCTGCCTATCAGATTCCTATATCAATAAGAAATGAATGGATTGAGGCCAAAGCTATCAGGCTCAACATGCAGAAACCAAAACCAAACCAAATCAAAAACAATAATGCAAGTTGAATGATGAATGTCTGTGTTCTAACATGATATCAAATTGGTTTGAGGAGACTTGGTATAAAGAAGAATCAGAATGTCCGTTCGTATTCTTGTAGGTCTGCCTTCCACACATGCATGCCCCAGATAAATATGGACAACAAAAGTAAATAGGAGACTTGCTTCACATTTTTGGAGCATTGCTCACCCACTAGGTTTTAAGAAAGACTGAAAGGTGCAAAAGTTTCTGATTTTTCTCAAAGTAAGAATGCAATTATGGCAATGGTGGAAAGCTTTGGCTAAATGGAAATCCATTTTCTTAAGCAGAGCCAATAATGTCTAGAATCTATCAGTATGATCAAGTGAAGGTTAGGCAAGGCTAAGGCTGCAATCCTATACAGATAATTCTGGGAATACTGTAAATCCCAATGAATTCAGTATGACTGATTTCTGTGCAGATGCATATAGGATTGCTCTGTAAGTCCTTTTGATTTCAGTTGGACTTGGGCATGACTAACGCTTGGTAGTTTGAGCCAAATACCTCATCTAGGAGGTCTCATTTCCTGAAAATGACTTAATACTGTATAAAATATGGCAGAATTTAAAAATATATTTTCCTGACACTTCCACTTATTTTGTCATCTCTCTCCAAACAGCAATGAGTGTGAGCTTGTGACCACCTGAGTGCTGGTGAATGAAACTGATTCACTTAAATTCTCATTCTCAAACTCTCCAAGGATTCACATCAAAAGGACTGAAATACACACACACAAAACACAGAAATATGCAACCATCACAAGTACCCGCTTTGAAGGGACATACTCATCCGTGCCTATTAAAAACAATTCTCCAACCAAAAACAAGGTGTAACAAAAATGGGAATGGACCATGGGGTGGGGTGGGTGGATGAATTGGGGGAGAAACACTAGGCAATGGAATGAAATGACACCCAGTAGTGCTATAAGAATTCTGAGAACCTCTCCAGTCTTTTTCTTTTTAATCCTCAAAAACTTCCAAGAACAAAGGGGGAAAGAGTTCTGTTGGGCATTCCACCTTCATGTGCAGGAAGCGGCTAGCATGACAGGCTCCAATCATTCGTAGGTCCGTCACTTTCATCAGCAGTTTTGGCCAAAAGTGTGCAATGTGGTGCTTTCTGTAATTAATATAGTGTTCAAACGCCAGGAGGAAGCCCTCTTGACACTTTTCTATCCGTTCCACACTGACGAGACCGGGGCGATCTGTATAATTTAAATGGAAAGATCAATTTTATTCAGTCACATTGGTGCAATATGCCTTAAAAAGTCCCTTCTCGGACCAACCTGACAAATTGGTTTGCTGAGTGGCTGACTCCCATTATAACTCCCAGGGAAAGACCAGTATGACAAAGCAAAGGCATTTAATAGAAGCTCAACAGATGTTTTACACAGCAATCCTATAGCTATAGTAGGATGGAAGGAGAATCCAAAGTGGGCAAACTGTCTTTATCAATGCCTTGGTAGGTTTGCATTGGCAGGGTGGAAGTCTGTTTACCACCAACTGTCTTCATGATTTTCTCACTGTCTTTCTTCCAACGGGTTGAAGCCCTGAGATTAGCAGGCTGGGACATCACCCTCAGACTCCCTCCCCATTCTTTTCACTCCCCAGAGCAAATTGAGGGAAAATTGATTTTCTTAGCAACAATGTATTAGCCCGAAAACCCCACAAAAATGTATTGTTGTGAGTTATCCCTGTTGAAATCCAAATCATTGGGGCAACTGAACAAAATACCTTTTTTCCAGTCAAGATGGAAGCTGGTAGAAATAGCCACCTGAACATTTGGATTCTCCATGGGGATGTTGCTGCAGAGACTATCCCTGTGACAGCTCACTCTACTAATTTTACTTCTGTGCCACTAGCTGTGAACTAGTGTTTTACTGCCAGTTTAAAGACATGGCAGAGGAATAGTGCTGGGGTGGAGGTTAGGTGCTGTAGATCCATGCTTCCCCTGATCTATCTCTGTATGCACTCTTACTGCCCACTCTGGGCACCAACATCCAAAAGTTGAAGAGGTTTTCACACTCAGAACCTTGTAAGAACCCACTTGCAAAGCCAGATTCCCTCCTTAGAGAAAGGACCTGGGGTGTTGTTATGGGTAGTTCCAATGATTGAATTGCCCTCCAAAGAAACGTTTTGATCCTCAATTAAATTTTCCTTCAGTCCCCAAACTTCTAGCATTGTAGCACCTTAAAACTTCAGCGGAGAATTCAAAAATATAGTTTAGGCATCCAAAGAAAATGTGCAGGCAAAATCTCCAGGGGAATGCAAACACAGCAAATATAAGAGTTCTCAGTGTGGAATGATTTTCCAGGTCTCATTCTCTGCAATGTTAGAAATTTTAAGACTGAAAGAAAATTTAACTAGAGGATTTAATTGGGGAATTCTTATTGGTGGGACAATACTCTCCTTTTGCACTGCCCCTGAGAGGGCCCTCCTTCATCTTTGTCAAGGGTGACCTGTTCTATTCTCTGGATTCTGGCATATAGATTCAGGAACTATAGATCTCCACTGACTGTTTTAATTGTAACTTTTCTGAGCATGTTCCAAACAAGTTTCAGTGAGTTTTATAAGAAGAAATTACAGAGTCCCTACTTGGCAGGATGACTCGTGATTAAGATGGCAAGTTTTTCATGCCTACCTGAAGACATCAGCAGTACAGCCTGAAGGAGGGCAACTTCTGTATCATCAAGGTTGAATGATGACAGTGACATGCCCAGGTCGAAAATGGCATCTGATACTACGCCAAGACCCCCATTTTTCAGTTGGCCTCTTGTTACTGCAATCTCCCCATTCAGTGTTAAAGTCTCACTTTCAGGGTCATAGCGTACTGCTGCTCTGAGGGACATGATCTCCATGCAACAGCCTTTCAGAAGGATTATCTGGTCTTCACATGGCAGCTGAAAAGAATTGAAATTGAGAATAAATTTTCCCAGGTAAAGAGGGGTTTTCCAAGAAACCAAACCCACAATAAAAACCAATCTCCTATGTATAGCATGCTTCTCAGGAAGGCTTTTTATTGCATACTCCCCCAGGCATCATGAAATTTTTACAGAAGTCCAGAAGACAACTAGCTCCACTTGCAACCCCCCGTGCTTCTCCACCTTTCCTTCTCCTTTTCTCACAGAAGAAAATCTGTTAAGAAGGGCAAGATGGAACAGTTGCCCAAAGCCTTTTGACTGGTAACTCTGGAAGATGTCCCCCAGGAAGGTCTCAGTTCCTTCCTTTCCTTTTTCTCATTATGACCAAAAAGATCTGCTGCAAACATCATCTTGATGATACCATCCACATGCTCCCCTGCATCCACTATCATCCACAGGGAGAGAAAGGCAAGCCAGCTCCATCAGGCCTTGCCTGAAAGAAGAGCCTTCCCCTCCTTGCACCATCATCCAGAGGGAGAGAAAGGTAAGCCATCCAGCCTGGAGGGAGTGAAATGGCAGCCCCAACACCATCGGGCCTACCTTTAAGAAACAGAGCCCTCCCTCCGGTCCATCTGCCTTGGTCCAAGCCTCAGAGGGAGAGATGAACTCCAGGACCTGATCCCCTTCCCTACCACCATTCCCTACTCCTTTTGTGTCGTGTCTTTTTTGATTGTAAGCCTGAGGGCAGGGAACCGTCTTATTAAAATGATTGTATGTACAGTGCTGTGTAAATTTACAGCACTATAAAAATACAGTAAAGCTTAATAATAATAATGCTACCTTTCAACAAGAAGGAGAATTATGTTTTTGTACGACAACTCCCAGAATCTAGCCAACATAGCTCCCAAAGCTGGGAGTTGTAGTAATTTATAATCATAATCATAATTGTAATTTTTCTCATAATCATAGTTGTAATCATAACAACAGCTCATTCAGGCTCTGGCACAGAGGTGCACTTAATACTGTACTACTCTCAAAAGGTAGTGTCTTAATGAAGTTATTTGCATTCAGTATTTTACATTAACAACAATAACAGATGTTATTAAATCAATCTTTCCACTGCCTCCCACCACAGCCCACCATCCAGAGATAATCCTTCAAGCCAGCCCATCTTGGGTTTTTTTTTGTCTTTGGTACCATTTTCTATAGAGAGCCTGTATAGCAGTTGCTGAAACGCATGTTTTGGGTTGGCTTCAGTTTAAGTTATTTTATTTTTAGTCATGCAAGGAATGGGGGTGGGAAGTCATACTTACAGCACTGACATGATGATTACATTTAATCTTAATAAAAAAGCGTTCTGAGAGGACAATGAGATCTTTCCTTAGCAGAACTGAAAGCAATGCTCCGAGGGGCAAAAAGAGTTTTTAAAATGTCATTGTCAGCGAAGGAAAACTGACATTGATTGCACTGTCATCTCCTTGCTCTCCCCACCCCCAGTTGCCAACTTTAGATGCAGTGTTTGATTCATAGGAAGGCTGACTGTTCCTATTCAGTTGGATTTTACCACATCAGGCTGAATAGCTTAGACAGGATTGGAGTCACAGGGGAATCCAGCTACAGTACTTCCATTCTTAAAGAACATGTTGCTGTTTCATCTCCAGAAAACAAAGAGAGAGGGAAAGATGGGGAGGGGGTGATAAAAGGAAAGAGGGTGAAGGGGGTTAAAACTAATTTAGGGCCCGAACAGACAGGTCAAAATAAAGCTGCTTCGGTTCTCTTTGGAGCTATGCTGTTTAAATTATACATGCATCCTAAGAGGTTGGAAGCCACACCAAAGCCACGCTCCAGGCCTAAGGACTGCAGTTTTGGCACAACTTTTGGCCTCTTAAGATGCATGTGTCATTTAAATAGCATACCTCCAAAGAGACCTGAAACAGCTTTATTTTGGCCTGTCTGTTTGGGCCCTTAGTTACCTAGAATAATCTAACTTTGAAAGGAGCACCATCACTTTAAATCAGAAGTGGGGAATGTGCAACTTTCATCTGACAACTCCAGCTAGAGTAGTCAAAGGTGTAGGATTATGGGAATCCCAGATCCAAAACCTTTGGTAGATCATATGTTCCTAAGTCTCCCTTAAAGGTGCATGTGCTACTTGGGTGAAGCCATGAGTTTATGATCTGATTGTTGAGAAGGAATGGAGTTTGAGATCAGGACAAAAGAGGATGAAGGGCCCCAAATGATTGGTTAACATTCCTTAACTAGTCAGTAGCCAGGTTGTGCCAGTCATTGGGGGGAAAATTAAACTATAGCTTTGCTGAGATAAACATCTCCATGCAATGTTTTCTGTGGGTTGTTTTTTTTTTTTTTTTTGGCAATGTGGCATCTTCAGAGGCAGCCACAGATGTTGGTGAAACATCAGGAATAAACTCTTCCAGAACTGGGCCACATAGCCTGAAAAACCCATAAAAAACTATGGATGCCAGCCATGAAAGCCTTCAATTTCACATACCCATTCATCCTTTTTATTTCTGTTCTCTACCAAATATGGAACCTGTGTGTGTGTGTGTGTGTGTGTGTGTGTGTGTGTGTGTTATTTAAGATTGGAGACAAATCTGGGTAAACGTGGTGTCAAAAATGGAACAGAATTAGTGCAATGGCCAGATATGAATTCTCATTTAGTCTGTCTTTGTGTAGTAAATGAAACAATTACCATAATTTTCTCTGCAATGTAAACTGAATGAAATAGGTGGGGCTGTTTTTTTTATTTTGTTTTGACTTCTTTTGATCAGAGAAAAATTGCAAGTGGTTTTTGTGCAATTCTATAAAATGTACATTACTGGAATCATCAAAGGCTGTTGCCTTGTAGTAGAAGCAGTAAGATTGGATGATGTGCTTGTGCTTTTGTCATCAATCAGCTTGTATACTTGTACATGTGTGTGTCCTGGGCTTCAGAAAATAAAAAAAGAACGTAATTTTGCACACAAAGGAAGAGATTTAATACAAAATCTATTTTACATAAACTGCAGAAACAGATTTTAAAACTGGCATCTTGTTCACATGCTGGAGGTAAGATCTCTAGAGAGGATTGGTGCTATCCCACTGTGCCAAGACACTGAGTCTTGGTGGCTAGATTTCTTCACATCAACTGAGAACCAAAACAGGGAGGATGACTCCAAACATACAATAAAAAAGGTTAATATGACAATAAATAATGCTATGGGAAATATAGGAGACACAGAACAACAGAAGTCTACAGTCAGTGCAACATAACTTGTATTGTGAATACAACAAACAAAATATAGTGCAACAGCTGTGTGCCACTGAAGAACTGAAATGAAGAGCTGAAATTTGATTACTCCTAAGAATTAGTTGTTTTAATGAATCATCATCAGTGACTTGATGAGAATGACATTTTCCAAAATAGTCCTGATAATCACAAACAGCATATACGTGACTCTACGGATACACCTCAGAAACGAAGGAATGAATATCAAGCACTTGAAAGATTGCATGTGATGTAATCTGTCCTATTCAGACAGGTGTTTCAATGGACTTAGATATTTCTATGACTCCACTTTCTATATCTGGTTGTAGTACTATTTATCATACTGATGCTGCCCTATAATTGCTATATAGCTATATACGTTCTTACTAGTGTCATACATTATTTAAAGTTCTCATTTGATTGTATATGCCCTTGTAAGTTATGATACTCAGCTATATTGTATTATGTATAGGCTTCTGTTTCCCTTACATTTTCCACATTACTATTTACTGTCTTTTAAACATTTTTTTGGTTATATGTTTGACAGTTCCCCTCTCTCCTCACTCCGGTTCTCAGCTGGTGTTTTACTTGTTGAAGACCTTTCTTTATTTCCTGTTTGGATTTCTTCTTTCTCTTAAGACCATGTGTAGAGGCAAACTTTGTGGTAACAACATCAAGCCAGCTGGCCTTCCTCCACTTTGCTTAACATCTAATGTGATGAAGTATTCTGGAGAACTCCAAAGCTTGCTCACTTTTTGGTGACATTTCAGATTGTGGAATGGGGTATTGCCTGACTATGGAATTTAGAGGAAATTACTCATTCTCCATCACCTCTATGCACACCCAAATTGAGGCTGATGTGATGTCTGTGTGAGAAGAGGACAACTCAAATTGTTCAAAAATAGAGAAGGGAACAGGGAGAGAGGGAAGGAAGCCCCATATGTCAGTAAGTATGGAATGGGAACATTCAGAATGCATTATGGCATTATTTGTGCCAGAGCTTTGGAATGCTACTTTTTAGACACTGGAATTATAGTTTTGAAAAGTAACGTTCAAATTCTAGGGCTTTCCTCCAACATTTTTGAAAGAGAGAACTTTTCCTGTCTCTGAAGCAGATTTGGAACTCTGGAGAATCAGTGTACCAAACTGGGGATGAGGCTCCATGGACAAATGAGGATCTCCTGGATAGGGATAGAAAAAGCTGATGGATAGGGTGTCATGTTTGTTCTTCCTCACATCGTTCATTTACTCTCTGGGAATATTTTTTTTTTGCTATACTTGCACCTATTTCTACAATGGCAGCTCAGCCTCGATGTGTTTACTATCATAGCAGGAAAAATTATTAATGCAGGGAAAACATTAAAGGAAGGAGAGCAACAGCAGCACAAATAATATGCTGAAAGATTAGAAAAATATATCTTCCAAGAATGCACCTTCTTCTTTTTATTTTTTTATGACACAGCAGTACCAGCATTAAAAATAAAGAGAGCTGGCCCAGCAGTAGAGGGCAATCTACCTATTCGAAGCAAAATCTGTTTTGGAAGGAACAGAACACTGTGTGCCTTAAAGTCTTTTCTAACTTACAGCAACCCTAAGGTGAACCTATCAGATTTGTTCAGAATAGGTTTGCCTTTGCCTTCCTCTGAGGCTGAGAGTGTCTGCATTTCCCAACATCACCCAGTGGGTTTCCATGGCTGAGCAGAGACTCTCGTATCCAGAATCATAGTCCAATGCTGAAACCATGACACCATGCTGGCTATTTCATTATATTATACAGAAACAATACATGAATGATAAGTTATTCTAGTCTATTTTTAATCCAGTAATAAAGCACTTTTCCCACTGAGATAAGGACAAGTTATGTGTGAGTCATCTTTTATTTATCCCTGAATCATTAAATATGGGCTAGGATATTATTGGGTTCATCACCATAGTTATGCTGGTGGCAGCAAGACAAAAAGGCATCAAAGAAAGAAGCAAGGAAGGTTTCAGTTATGATGGAAGGATAAGTCTAAATGCCTGGCTTTGGCAATGGGGCATGAGGATGACTAAAGAGGCACGAAAGAACTGGCTTGGAGAATTACTCATCCTATGGCACAGGGAACTGTGCAAGCCAGTTCCTGTCTTCTTCCTTGATTCTATGGACCTCCAGAAGCCAGGGCTTCCATGGGCCTCCAGAAGTGAGGCATTCAAGAAACAAGTGGAATGGAGCTACCTAGTCTTTCCCATCGCTACACTGCATCCCTGTGTCAGCACAAAGTCAAACATTTCTACACATCTTTGGGTTTGCCCATGTGTGGGTCAACAAAGCAATGTGACACAATAACACTCGCAGTTTAAGTAAAATGCTGTTTTAGGTTTTTAGAATACATTCAGCTGAACATGAAGTGGAAAATGCTAACACACAACATAGGTTGGCTCTGGATACATACACATGCAACTGGGCTGGCAGAAAGTTATTCCCCTGTTTGGGATCATGTAGAATAAGACATGATGTGGTTGATGGGAAAGTGAGGTAATCCCTGAAATCTGGGCAGAACCACTTTCCCTGTATGGACCTCTGCTCATAAATGGTGCCTTTTCCTAATTTGGGGGGATAACTTCTCTCTCTCTCTCTCTCTCTCTCTCTCTCTCTCTCTCTCTCACACACACACACACACACACTACTCCTGACCATCTGTATAGCATTTTCAGGTTGCTGGAGGGGATAAACTTGGGGGGGCGTGTGTGCAGAAATTATACACATTTACATTTTAGTATACAGTGGTGCCTCGGGTTACGAAATTAATTAGTTCCGTGGCACCGTTCGTAACCCGAAAAGCCTTCGTAAGCCGAATTGCCATAGGCGCTAATGGGGAAAAGCCGCGATTCCGTGCGAAAAAGCCGAAAAAAGCACCAAAAGTTTTTTCGTAACCCGAAAAAACATTCGTAACCCGGAACAATGTTTTCCTATGGGATTTTTTCGTATCCCGAAAATTTCGTAACCTGGGTATTTCGTATCCCGAGGTACCACTGTAGTTGCACACATCATATTATGCATCCAACCCATAAGGCAACTTAATTTAAGCCATGGCTGACTTTAGGTTGCACTGATTTTAATGTGGCTTATTCTAAGTCTGACTAATTTTGGATCCATACCAATCTATCTCAAACCTTTTGGAATGAACTCATTTTGTTGTTTTAAACTGTTGTTGTAAGAAACGAAAACAAATATCATGTCTCTATGAGAAGAAAAAAAAGCTAGCAAAAAGCAAGTAAAGTTCAATAAGAAAGCAATCCATACCTCACAGAACATAGGCAACTTTTTGGCAAAATCCACCACTCTCGTGATTGCTGGTGTGATAATTTTTGTAAACTGGCTGAAGGCTTCTAAATCTACTTTCCCGCCTTCTGGGGCATTTACTATTGGTGCTTGTCCAATATCCTCTGGCTGACAACAGAAAAGGAAAACACTGTAAGCAAACAATTTATTTACAATGGATATGGAATCTGGAATGCTGACCATTTAAAGTTATTTAGCTCACTACTACATAACTGGATTATTTCAGAACAAACAAAATAAAACATCATTGGTGAAAGAACATTTTCAAGGGTGCAAAAGAAGTAATGGTATAAGAGAAATGCTTAACAGCTATAATTTTTAAGTATTTTACAGATAGCTATTCATTCTAGTCAATTTACATAATATTGTAAAAACATGTTTATAGCAAGTACCATAGCATGTACATTTCTATACTACTTACCTATGCACTTAAGCACTCCCTAAGCTGTTTACAATGTGTAGGCTAATTGCACTCAACAAGCTGGGTACTCATTTTAGCGACCTTGGAAGGATGCAAGCCTGAGTCAACCCTGGAGCTCCTGGCTGGTATTGAACTCACAACCCTGAGACTGTGAGTAAGGGGCTGCATTACCAGCATTTACTGTATATACTCATATATAAGTCTAGAAATTTAGGTCTAAAAATTGACTCAAAAGACCTGAGTCGACTTATCCACTACGTGTCCTTAAGTTTTACCCCTGACTTATCCATGGGTCATATCAAAACCCATAATTTTGGCCCCAAAACCTGCTCTCGTCTTATACATAAGGTCGACTTATAGTCGAGTATATGGTAAACTCTGCACCACCAGGGCTCCTTATGTTTGCTATTTGTGCCTGAAAGCCTAAAACAGGGGTGCAGGACTGGAAAGGTGAATTGCATTGTCCCCAGCAGGAACTGGAGGTTATTTTGGCAGGCCCCCCCCCCCCCAATATTTCTATTACTTTATTACATTTCTTTTAAAAAATTACAATACATTTGAAAAACAGTAGAATATGACTCATAAAATAGCAAAGTTTTTGGTCATATGGAAGTGGAGGCTACCAGTCACCGCTGTAATACAGTATAAAATTTCAAATGTTCTAATCTAAACTGTCTGATTTTAAAAAAAACCTCTGACAGATACTTGAGGACAGTGACAAAATTTCCCGAGTTTCATTAAAAAACAAAAGCATCCTTCTATATTTTCTGCTTTGGCATTATCTAAAACCAAACATTTTACATCCAGAAAGAGCCCCTGTAACTTCACCATGTCTACAGTCTTAATATTTCTTATTCTTTAATATTTCTTATTAAAATGGCACTCTAAGTGACTAATGATGATGGAATAAAATAAAACAAATACAATGGTAATATACAGATCTTTTTTTTTAAAAGCAACAACTTTCTACATATTGTGGCAATGTTGGGTAAAGGATTCTGGGAGTTGGGCTCCAGAAAGTAACTTGCTCAAGCTCTGTGCATAAATAATGGCTATATGGAACCACCATGTTCAGGGAGAGAAAAACATTCACCTATTGCTGGAGAACAAAATGCCAAGATGACAATTACCATCATGTTCTGCTTGTGGGCCTCCCAGGATGGTGATCCAGTTGGTTTCATTATATGTTATGTTCCTGTTCATCTCCCCCCCCTCCTGCCCCAACTGCATTATTTACACAGGATCATAAAAGCTAAATAATGTTGAATACCAGTTTTTTTGCTCAATTCAGCAGTCAACATGATAGGACTATAGTACCCAGAATCCCCTAGCCAGCACTGTCATGGCTTTCTGGGAGTGGGCATGCTGGCTGGGATATTCTGAGAATTGCAACCAAAAGACTCTGCTCTTCTTTTTCTTTTTTGAAAGACAAGGAGAGAGTAGGAGCATTCTATACCAGCTTCCTTTAAACTGGCACCATGCTACATAGATGTTGTACCAAAGCTCCCATTACTATAACCAGGAAAAATTTCCATCTTGGGTATTATGGGAGTTACAGTCCACTATGGGCAAAGAAAGTTCTGCACTATTGTGGAACCTACCAGAAATTTCCTTTTTTGTTTCCAGTGGCTTCCTTGTGCATTGGTGGCCACATGTGCTTCAGTAACAATTTTAATAAGCTCCCACTCTTCATCTGTTGGCTCAGGTTTCATCCCAATTGTTTTCTGCAACTCTTCCCGACGTCTCTTCTCTCGATTTTCCTCAATCAATTTCCTTTTTGCTAGCCTCTTGCTGTCATCCAACACCACTAATAAGGAAATGGCATGTTATAGAAAAATGGATTTGGAAAGACTTCTTGAAGCTCTGTAATCTGTTTTGGGGATTAGGGTTATCTATCTTGGGAGCTTGCAGCAAGCAAGTTAACTGACAAGTGCAAAACCTGTAGGTCACTTTTATGTGCATAGCAAAGCATGTCTCCAAAATCTAAAAAATTAACTCCAAATGACTGAAATTGATGCGAGCATTAAAAACTTAGATTTCATCTATTGTTATCTGTGACTTAATTTTCAGCTCAAACAAACTTACCTAAAAGTCTCCGTAAATTCAGTACAAAGGAAAATAAATTAAACATTGTCACATTGCTTCTAGCTGCATTTTTGGTAGATTTCAGCTATTAAAAATAGCTTTGGGCGTTGGGGGACTTGTGGGCTCAGTAAAATTTTACATTTGTTGCTGGTTTGGGGTGCATTTAGCTGGAATTCAGATTAATCTCTGAAAGGTTGACACATTTTTTTAAAATGGGGGGGGGGAGATCGGGGACATCAGGAGCCATGCTCTGGGGTATCATATGGTTACAGGCCAGTTTGCCCACCTTTGTCACATAAGGAAGTCCTTTTCACTGGTTTATTATTACAGAGTAACAAAGGAGTGCCTACAATGCTCCTTTTTCAGAAAAAGAGAGGCTCCTTTTCATAAGGAGGCTCTCCACTGAGCAAGAACCATGGAAAATCTACAAATCTGCTCACACAGAAAGCCACCCTACAAACAGGAATTGCTCCTCTTCAGACGGGTTGCTAAGCATGTGAGAAAAACAATGCCAGAGTCTATGAAATCCCGTTTCTGTGAGAAGCACCTCAACAGGGCTTGACGCTAACTACTAAATGGGAATTAGCTTTTATAAGTAATGGCCATTTGACAGAAGCTGTAAGTACCATTATGTAACAGGATATGAGAACAGTACCACCCTCCCAATAGCTAGTAACAAAACTGCTTTTGAAACTAGAGGTAATGCTTAGTCATAATAGCTAGAAGCCATTGATAGCCTTATCCTTTATGGCAGGGGTAGAAATAGTACAGCCCATGGTTAAAATGTCCAGCATGGCCCTTCAGACCTTTACCAACCCACCCACTCCTGAGGGCCTGGTGATCCCCAGCATTGCTTGGCCCAAACCAAAACATTTTAAACACTAAGAACCAATTTTGTGAGGCTACTGCATGCTGTTTGAAGGTGTTCCCTGTTTCGAAATGGCCCAAAATGTCCCCAAACCAATGTAGCAGCAATCGAAAGTAATGCATTGTCATTTTCAGTCACCAAAACAGTAGCAGTGACATTGCGCTTGCAATGGTCTGGGCCTCCAAAGGAGCCAAACTGGTAGTGTAGCCTTCTGGACCCCAGAACATACCAATTCTTATTTTATGGGGTAAATGGGCCTGCTAAAACAAACCTCTATATTCCAAGTTGTCTTTTAAAAAATCTAATTGGACCCTCAGCCAACTTGCTTGCATCCTGGTCTTTATTTTTTCCATTTTGTTAAAAAAGTTAATATCCCACCATCCTCACTACCCCTCGGATAAGTCACTATCTCCATATCATGCAAGTTTCCAGATGCTGTTGGATTGAATTTCCCAGCAGTTCTAGCCAATATAGCCAATGGTGAAGAATATTGGGAGCCGCAGTTCAAGAACAGCTAGAAGGCCACATGAATCTTACCCCTGCTCAGTACTTTAATTTTGAGTTACTCCCACAAATAGTAATCAATCTCTTGGGAAACTTGGAAGACAAGTTGGTTACGGGTTAATCTTGCAGCCATATGCTCTGGTAGTGCTGGCTAAAAATAAAACAAACAACTGCAGCATGACTCATAACAACAGCATCCAACTTCCTATTCTTCCAAATCTTTAAACATGATAATTTCCCTCCTGCAAAACACCTCTCCAAAAAGCTCCCACTCCAGTGGAATAAATTGTTCATCTCCTTAAAATCACACAGAATGGTGAGATTAGGACCAGAAGAAAGGCTAGCCTGAAAGAGTAAATAGAAAATTAAAGCTTTGTGGAAAACATGAGCTGTCTCACAACATCCTATATTCTCAGCCAGCAGACAAAGTTAAAATCGGAAAAATACTGGTCATTATCCTGAACTGAAATAAATATTACCTAAATGAAAACAAACAGCATAGTAAAATAAAGAAGATGCTTACAATCTGTTGCCATGCCAACATAGATGCATTTCTTGAAGCGACATTCCTGGCACTGGTTTCTTGTGACTTTGTCTATCACACATTTTCCTTCATATTTACAGGAGTAAGTTGGGTGAAGATTTTTCTGAATAGTTCTTCGGAAAAAACCCTAGGTTAAAAAAAAAAGAAAGGAAAAAACCCACCAGCTTTCTCTTTGTTGATCATGCCATGCTGAATAGCCTGAATTTTTAATTCTATTTTATTGTTTATATTATTTATTTCTTTATATTATTTAGAGTAGGCCTATTGAATCAATAGGATTTATAAATGTGATGGATTCATTGGGTCTACTCTAGTTATCACTACCAATAGGAATCAGGCCTATAAAGGAGTCTGCAATTTTTATTTACAAACAGTGATGACTATGGAGCATCATTCTAGAATGGCAGTTTTCATTCATTCATTCATTCCTTCATTCATTCATTCATTCCCTCCTCTACTTGGAATGAAGTTTAAATAGAGACTGATATCAAGGCACGTGTAGATCTGGAAAGTCAATGTCAATTTTAGCAATAGAAACATTTACAGTAATGTGTTGAGCTCTTTTTGAAGGGAAGGGTAACTTAAAAGTTAAGTTTTGCATGGACTGTGTTCTGGGAATTCTGATTCCATTGGATGACTTCACCTCACATTCTTCACCTAGAGAACAAGTTAGGTACCTAGACAGGGTCTTAAAACTGAAATCCTTTAGCTTTCCCTGTTTTATTGTCAGGATCCTAATTCCTGCCATGCCTGCTGGTCATATATTTTGAATGTTTTCTAATGCTGGATGATGGGATATGCTACACTAGTGATGATGTTGGGTGGAAAAGAGTGTTTTTATCTTTGAAGTTGGCTATTGAGCAGTTGTGAAAGAGAGGAAATATGTGCTGTAATCTGTCAAAGTCAATCTGATGGGAATGCTTGGTACAAAGTGGGAAGGAGGGATAGTCTGGGAAGAGGAATGTTTTGGTTTGAAAACAAATGGGATATCATCCTGCAAAAACATTTGAATTGTTATGTGCTTTTATTATACTGTGTAGCTAAAACTGATTCAGTCCTGACAACATTGTTATGCTGGGAGTAACTGGTTTTCTGGTTCACTGGAGCTTGAATTTCTGAACTGAAACTAGCCATTACATGACAGAAATAAATCTTGTCAACCGAGAAGAAACACCCTATTGTACTGTGTTGGATTCAGCACCTTGCTGTAGCTGATCAAATGTTCTTTAAATATGTTCTTAATATTCCCCCCCACCCCCCCCACCCCCGATTTATGATCAGAAAGCTGAGTTCAGTCAGTGAAAAGAGATTAGAATGAGACTTGACAATATCTTTCAAAATTTATCAGGAGATGTCTTACAGAAATCAGCAATCAGCTGATTCCTTGTCTGAAGGCAAGAAACAAAGCAATGGATCAACTAGCTGCCTCTGCAAATAATCAGTCTAGACACTAGGAAGAGTTATTTAACTGTTGGAGGTGTGGAGCACACTAGTCCACATTGTCTTCTCTCATTGTAGAACTTCCACCACAGGCAGACTGTTGAGATATTTAATTAGATTTCATACTATCTAAACAATATGGAGATACAGTTCAGTAGACCACAGAGGACTAAAATCCGTTCAACCTAGAAAATGAGGAAATCAAAGTAGTATACGAGTCTCTGTACCTTGGATGAAACATTGATCAGAATGCAGGCTACAGTCAAGAACTCAGAAGAAGATTAGGAATGGGAAGGGCAGCTATGAACGAACCAGGCCTGAAGTGTAAAGATATACAACTGAGCACAAAAGTTAGAATCGTCCAAGCCACTGTATTCCCCATCACCATATACAGATACAAGAGCTGGACAGTGAAGAAAGTGGATAAGAAGAAAATCAAGTCATCTGAGATGCGTTGCTAGAGAACAGAGCTGAAGATACCGTGGACAGCCAAAAAGACAAACACATGGGTCCCAGCACAGATCAAGCTTGAAATCTCCCTGGAGGCCAAGATAATTAAACTGAGGGTCATATTTTGGAGACATCATGAGAAGGTGAGACTCTTTAGAAAATACAATAATGCTAGGAAAGGTGGATGGAAGTAGAAAGAGAGGTAGATCATATGCTAGATTGATGGACTCTATTAAGAAGGAGGCAGGCATGAAGTTACAGGTTCTAAGCAGAGCAGTGGAGGACAGGGAGTCTTGGAGGTGTTTCATCCACAGCATCAGCATGGATCAGAGATGTCTTGAAGGCAGTTAACAACAACAACAAGGGGAAGTTGGGATATGCTCTCAACATAATTTGATCTGAGTTCTGAGTGTTGAGTTCTGAAGAAACTAACAACAGAATGAGGCTGTGGAAAGTGATGAATGGCTGACACCATTCCTGAAACTTCCTCCACATGTCAGTTTCCACAGGAGTTTTGAACAGGGATGAAAAGCTATGGCAATACTTCTGGCTCACAAATTACTATGACAATGTGCAGGGTAAAAAGAGAAGAGAGGCCCTCTAAGTCCTCTTAATTATAATTTATTCAGCAGAATGCATTTTCATTAAAATCTCTGTTCTTCAAGTGACCCATTACGAAGTGATTCCTAAAATGCATTCTACTGAATAGGCTATAATTTATAGAATACTCTGTTCTTCAAGTAACCTGCTACAAAGTGGTTCCTAAAATGTATTGGGCTGAATGGGTTATAATTTAGTGTATCTCAGAGTTTTTCTCTTTTTGTTCCTGCATTTGTGACATCCCATTTTCTTTCATGTGAAGAGCCAAAAGGGCATTTAATTTATTGCTATGTACATCTGTTATGGAAATTGTAGACTTCAGGGAACTGAGCAAAGACCAGAATGATTTCTTTGCCTTGTTATGTCTGTCTTCAGCTTGGTTCCTGCTCAGGTTTTACTACAAAGAGCTAACAGAGCTATATTGGCTTCCAAATGCTACAACAGTACTGGAGGTTCTACTTGATACTTTTTCAGTCATTGCCTTTTCAATGTCCACAATTCCTGGGGTAGAACTAAATTATCACCATATGTGATGGCCAGGTGAGCTTAACTGTGACAACAGGGAAAGCAGCAACACTGCTAATTTTTTCTTGGTGGGGAAAATAAAACATTGGCCTGATACATGCAGAATGAGGGAGACAACTTCCAAAGCATTGAGAAAAGGAAAGGAAACCAGTTTACAGAATGGCAATGCAACAACCAATGCATAACAGATCCAGCCTACAAAAGAAATTAAAATCTACATAAAAATCAAACGAGGATGATAATCCAGTTCCATCCAAGAAACCTCCAACACACTTCCATTCTGCAATTAACATAAAATGGGAGTGGGTAGCAAGCAAAACAGTTCCAGTCAATAAAACAGAACTTCCTATGTAAACATGAGAATATAGTTGGCCCTCCACATTTGCGGCTTTGACTTTTGTGGATTTGATTATTTGAGGTTTTGATTGCTATGTTCTCTCTAGGAATCTCTAGGGCCTCCAGTGCAACTCTGCCAGAGGTTGACCATAGAGTTGTGCTGGAGAACCTAAAAGTTCCTAGAGAAAACACTTCTCTAGGCTTTTGTAGGTCCCCCCAGCATGATTCCATGCAGATGTTGGCTATAGAGTTGCACTGGAGGGCCTGGAGATTCCTAGAGAGGTGTTCTCTTAGCTAAAAAAGAACAATTTTTTTATTTGTGGTTTTTCCACATTCATAAGGATCCAGCGAATGTGGAGGGACCACTGTAGTTTAAATTGGAATGGGGGTGGCTAGGTGCATTCAGGCTGGGGACCTGTCTCCCCTTCCCAATCCCTGACAGGCTGCACCTGACCCAAACTCAGCTGCTGCTTTGATGAAAACAAAAAACAAAGTCATTTCCAGTCTCTGTTTTAGCCTGTTTCAAGCCAATTTTTGCGAGTGTGAAGGTTTGAAGATCTGTGCCACTGTTGGAGGCTACCAAGAGTAACAATTTGCTGTTTGGGGGTTAACTGTAGCGCCTGATATTTTTCCAGGTGATGGAGGCACTTGGGAACTCTGCAGGGGTTTGGGGGCATTGCAAAAATTCCCCTGGAGATACAATTTCCCCAAATCTGGTACAGTATAGATCAATTGGATTTGTCTGGCTTTTAGTAGTTTTTCCTAATGGTTTTTCAGTATCCCCAGATAAAGAGCTCTCAGAAAATTTATTAGACTACAATGAAAAAATATGAAATTCCACCATGAATAAATATGAAATTCTATTAAAAACAAAAAGTAATAATACTGCTATGTTATCACTATCTGTAACAGATGTTGCTTCCTAAACAGCCTGTTGTCCTTTTATGTAAAATACAGTATCTGGAGAACAATGTGGCTTATCATTTTCATCTCCCAAACTTTTGCTGTGGCTATTATTTACCTTGCAGCCTTCACAGGTGATGCAACGATAGTGATACCCAGTGGCTTTGTCACCACAAACCACACACAGCTCGTCCTTGTCTAAGTAACTGGGTATGTACCCTGCACATAGAGAGAGAGAGAGAGAGAGAGAGAGAGAGAGAGAGAGAGTCAGTTGGCAGGGATATTCAGGGAAAGGATATACATGGTTAATCATTTTTAAATCAGCAGTTTCTTATTCAGTATGCAGGAAGTGCATTAAAATATTGCTCAGTCAAGAAATGTTCAATAACCTAAGATGGTGTACCCAGTGCTGAGCACTTACATATTCTGGTTGTTATAATCCAAGTTTGTTAAATGAAAGTGAAACTCCCCTTCTTGAACTCAATGGGAATTAAAAACCATTAACTGTGGTGAATCATCCCGGCATGACAGAAAGTGAGCCACAAAGTATCATTACAAAGTCAAACATTTTTCAAACTAGCTGATTGCACAGAACAGGAATGGGACTCTTCCAGCCCTGCAGATGATGTTGGACTGCAACTGCAAACAATCTTTACCATTGGGTATTTTTTGCAAAGCCGGCTGAGACTTGTAGTCCAATGATATCTTGGAGGGTCACAAGATTTCCATTCCTGGTCCAGAAAGATGGAGAGAGGAAATTGGGCAAAACCCACACCAAGAATTGGCTTGCAAGGGGAAACTAGTATTTATTCACCAGCTCTCCAGTGAAACCATCTCCAGCAGGCTTTGCCTCTCCCTAGCTGTCATATATCAGCCATTCCTCCAAGATGAGCAATCTCCTAACATGTCTGAGTTTTCTTGTTTTAATTTCCCTTTCTCTTTTCTTTTGTGTCATGTCCTTTTACACAATAAGGCTGAGGATAGGGACTGTCTTGTAGTTTTAATTAATAAGTAAGCCACTCAGGGATACTTTCCAGTTGTAGCACAGTTATAGCAAATGCTATAAATGAATAAACAAACAAATGAACAAATAGATAAAGCAAAGAATATAAATACACTAAATGTTCTATCATCACAATCTATGCAAAGAAGAGGGGCTGAAATAAACAACTCACTTGAAATTAGTTCCTCAAACAAATAATAAAGGTTATGTTGTACTTTTAACTTTACAAGGGATAACCTAACTCATTTTGTGATATCACCGTAAATATTTAGTTACTTTGGCCCTGTCCAGATGGGCCCTTTGCAGTGCGTCCATGACGTGATAGGGTTGCCTTGGGGTGGTGCATGCACACGCCCCGCAACCCTAGCACGTTATGCATGCACCGCAGTTGCGCAGCATCATACATACGGTGCGCGCAACGATTACGTCGCAGCTGCGCCGCCTCTAAATGGTGCTGTGCAGCTGCGACGTAACTGCGCCATCTTTGGTGCTTTGTGGCGCTGCAAACAGGAGCCGCCTTAGGGAGCTGCTTTTTTGCTGCACAGCAGCGCTGCATAATTTATATGCTGCGGTGCTCCTGCACAGCAGAGAGAGGCACCTCTTTTTGGCGGTCTGTACCCCGCCTTTAATAGCTCTTCTTATGGTCTCACCAACTTGTGGACAGTGAATACCACATGAATCAGTTCCTGCTTGATTACTGGTTTTTGTAGGAGGGGAAGCAATGATGAGATAAGAAACGAGGAGAAAATGTTTGATGTCAGAGATCAGCAGCTTGTAACACTCAGATTATTTTAAAAAGAACTAAAAACAAATATTCCAATTACTTTTGAAAAATGAAAAAAATAAATAGTGGGTTTTTTAAAATCACTAATTGTACCTAAGTACATTAAGCACCCTTGTAACTATCATAATTACTTTGAATAAGAAATAGCCCAAGCTCTGCAGGAAAATAAACAATTATTGTATTGCTAAGACAAAAGCATGCAGGTAAAAATAGTGGAAGCCGTTGCTAGGTAGTTCCCAAATAAGAGTCCCCAGGTGTTATTAAGATTTCCATTTTTAAATACTGGGAATTGTAATCCAGAGTTCCCTGCTTTGGGACCACTGTTGTAAAAGTTCATATACATACATTGGATACATTTAAATTAGTATATTGTATGGATTTCACTATCTTTGGAGTGCAGGAGAGACCCAGGGAAAAACCAAATGTGGTGTGTGAAGACCTAGCAAACCTAGAGATAAGGAAGGAACAGCTACATAAACAGTAAAATGGCCTGAGATTGTACCACATAATTTCAGTAGTGTAAGTGAAGTAGGGTGGTTGCAGACAACAGTTACCGTATTGTAACTCAAGTAGGGACATCCCACTTGGGAACAACTTGAAAAGGGACATCAAACAGGCCAGGTTATGCAATGTGGTGTGTGTTTGTTTTCAGTGCATACTAATGAAGCATGCTCTTAAAAATCACATGCCAACTTGTTTAGTGATGGAAGCAGGCCATGCAGAGCCGTGCTCAAAATTCCTATTGGTCCTCTGTCTGAAGTAAAATAATGTAAGGTAAAGTAATGTACACAGTAAAGTACATTCAAGCCATTGGATCTGCATTGATGACAGAGAAGAAGAGGGGGCATATATGCTATCAGCCAGCATTTTGCATAACAGCTTGTCAGGAGAAGTAATCTGTCAATGTAAAAACGAAATTCTAGATGAAAAATATATTTTAAAAAAAGGAAAAGGTGCCACTTCTTGGGAGTAGGGATTTCTCATGCTTTAGATAATATACCAGTCAGTAAGCTAGAGAATAATTATCTATCTTAAGATCAAATCAGACTCAGGAAACTCCTGACACTACTGAGATCCAACTAAATTCAGTGTCACCTAGTGAAAAAAGCTATATAATTACATTATCCATGGAGGATGTCAAGTGGGAACATGCTGTGAGTGCAGAAATGATTAGTTATTAGAAAAACAGCAAATCAGAGGAATGCCACTGTGGCAGGAAAAGACTCATACGCAACTTGTGACAGAACAGTATTCGCAGAAGACAGTAGTTGTAAATGGTATAGCATCTACGTAAAACTGTTCTCTGTCATCACTAAACAAGTTTATTCTCAGAAGAAGAAAAAAAGCCCCAACAACCCAAAATGTTTCAAAAGTTCCATTTTGTCAAATGTTGTAAGGGTAGCCTTCTCCAACTTGGTGCCTTCTAAATGTTTTGGATTAAAATCCCCAGAATTCTTCACTACGGTCCAAAACATATTGTAGAAATAATCCAGTTTGAGACCGCTTTAACTGCCCTGGCTCAATGTTAGGGAAATCCAGAAACTCTAGTTTTATGAGACATTTAGCTTTCTCTGTCAGAGAGCCCTGGTGCCACCACAAACCACAACTCCCAGGATTCCCTAGCATTGAGCCAGGACAGTTAAAGCAGTCTCAAACTGGATTATTTCTGCAATGTGTTTTGGACCTATGCTGTCTGAGGCAATCCAAACCATCTAGGTAGCACTAGCAGACATGACTATTTGCATACAGCTAACCCTGGATTTTATGTGCAGTAGTCATGCATTCCCATAAAAATACTCCCAGTGGAACATTTTCTTATTTTAATTATACATATTTTATACTTAAATAATATTTTCTGTTAAGTCAAAGTGCTTATTAAATATACAGATTTAATCTTCAAATAAGCAAAATGAGATGGGGGACACAATGCAAACCATCTGGAACCTTATCAATAAACATGAGCATGTTCTACAAACAATTATTTAGCTAGGCAGAATTTAGATCAGAATGGTGTTATGGTAAATATGTGGGATTGCAGTATGTGTGTTGTTTGTTACAGAGTCATTGGTGGAATAATGACACATGTAATCAGTGGACTCATTAGAAATTAGACAGAGCCTTTCCTAAACAAATGTAAGGCAGAAACAGACGGCTGTATGGGGGCGGCTTTATGCCACCCCTTTGAGCGCCAGATTGGGATTGTGGCAACCGCACACAGCAGCTCCAATCCAGCATTTTTCTGCTTCAAAAAGAAGCTGCTTCAAAATGATGCTTCTTTTTGCACCGGAAAAAGGCCGCCTTTTCTGCTGTGATGGCGGGTTTTCGGTGCTTCTGCGCCATGCTGCATGTAAATGTTGTGCCACCGGAGAGCTGAAATGCTCAAGTTTTAGGGTGTGCGCTTGCCATGTCACAACCACGCTGTGACGTGCAGACAGTAAGCGTCCGTCACGTCAAAATGGTGGCACCCATGTGTATAGGGCGCCACCAATTTTACGCCCCCTGTACATACTAGGGGTGAGGCCTGATTGGATGCTGTGTCCTTGGCCAACCCCTAGTACGCACTGGGGGTGGAGCAAAGGCCCGTCTGTAATGGGCCTATGACAGGTTGAAGCCACCAAGAACTGAGTATTGTCCTACCTATTAGTCTTGGGAGGTTTCAATATGGCATGAGTAATGTATTTTTCTTGAAAGTAACTTTCCAAATTCCATCACTCATGTATAGGGGCCAGCTGGATGTATGATAGCCCCCCTATATTTTTTACTGACTTACAGGAGGTCCGCTGCCGTCTCCAGGAGGGCTCCCAGGGTGGCAGAGGGCCTCTGCGGGGCCCGCTGCCATCCCTGGTGCCCTGCAGGAGGGCTCCCAGGGTGGCAGGGGGCCTCTGCGGGGCCCGCTGCCATCTCTGGGGCCCTCCAGGTGGGCTCCCAGGGCGGCAGGGGGCCTCTGTGGGGCCCGCTGCCATCTCTGGGGCCCTCCAGGCGGGCTCCCTGGGTGGCTGGGGGCCTCTGCGGAGCCCGCTGCCATCTCTGGGGCCCTGCAGGAGGGCTCCCAGGGCGGCAGGGGGCCTCTGGGAGGCCCGGTGCCATCGCTGGGGCCCTTCAGGGGGTCCTCCAGCGCTGGCAGGCCCCCCCAGCTTTTTTGCTGGTTTCTGACGGGGCCTGGGGCCCCGTCAGGGGCCAGCAAAAATGGGGAGGCCTGGCCCCCGGAGGGTGGAAGCTCCGCCCCCGGCATGCGGCCCCGCCCCTGGAGGGTGGAAGCTCCACCCCCAGCACACAGCCCCGCCCCGGAGGGTCGAAGCTCCACCCCCCAGCTTCGGCCCCCCAGTCGCCTGAGGGACAGCAACCTGGCCCCCCGGCTCAAAAAGGTTGCCTACCCCTGCTCTTAGTCTTGCCTACTTTATAGAGTTGTTGCAAGTGGGGGGGGGCATTCAAGTATGTTACCTTGAAATAATTGGTGTCTAATTTGAGTCCTCTCAGCTTGTGCAAAATGTTTCAAATCCTGCTTAATATTAGGTTGATGAATTGTAAAGTAAAATTAGGTATTCACTGAAGACATGTTAACAGTATTTATGTTGAGATACCATTATGAATAGATAGGTGGATAGATACATAGACAGATGAGAGATAGTTTATTCACAATATATACCCTATATCTACAGTTTAGAGTTATTTTGCTTAATGGAAATTTCCAACATCTCAACACACTGCATACCACGCATAGGTCTACCCTCTCCGGGAAAGCATCATAAAAAATTCCCCCCATAGCTCAAACATTGTAAGAATTGCAGTCCAGAAAGGCTAACATTCACAAGCTCTGCAAAAAGCATATAAATATAGACTGAATATCTTCTACTTGTAAATAGCCACGAGCCTTCTTCTATTTGGCAGGCATACAAGAAACATTTTGTATGCAGGGGAAGTTATTTTTTACCACTGAGACCTGCATTGGTTCCAGGGGTGTAAAATGGGAAGGGGCAGCGGCAAAATATGATAATTGCTGCTCCCAATAAAAATTCTGTTTCCTCATTAATTTTTAAGTTCAATTTCCAAATTTACATTTACATAAAGCATTGTAGAGTGAGAAAGTGAAAACTGTTCACACCTAGAACTCTTAGTGTTTGCATTCCCTTGGTAACTCTGCATGACCCTTTGGATTTTAAATTGTGTCTCTGAGGCCTGTTACAGACTGCCAAAATAAAGCTGCTTGGGGTCTCTTTGGAGGTATGCTGTTTAAATGATACATGCATCCTAAGAATCCGGAAGCTGCACCAAAGCTGCCCTCCAGTGCTTAGGAATGGAGTGTGGCTTTGGTGCAACCTCCGGACTCTTAGGACCCAGGCATCATTTAAATAGCATACCTCCAAAGAGACCCGAAGCAGTTTTATTTTGGCAGTCTGTAACAGGCCTAAATGTTTAACCCAAGTATTAAATACTGCAATGCTATAAAGTTGGGTACTGATGGAAAAATTCATTTGGCGGGATGAATGATTACTTAGGGGAACAATGTTTTGCTTTGCTTCCTGTAGCTTGATATCTATATATTGAAGGTTCCTTACTGTTCAAAAACATGAGAACATGGGGGGGGGGGGGGGGGAGTTTGCAGCAGACTAAAGAGGGGTGAGGGAATGAATGAAATGGAGAATAAACTTCCTGCCCACAGAAGTGCAAAGGGATGATGAATGTGGAAGAATATATCATCTGAATTAGAGATGGACAAAGCTTGGCTTTCTAGATCTTGTTAGACTGAGACTTCCATCAGCCCTAGGAAGCATAGCCAATGGTAAGGAAGACAAGGGACTGCATTCTAAACTCCTGGAGGGGTGTATTTTACCTAAATGAATAAATGAAAAGAAAAGATCCTTTAAAAGATGCCAGCCACAGATGCTGGCGAAACGTCAGGAATAAACTCTTATAGAACATGGCCACATAGCCTGAAAAACCCACAAAAAACTATCCTTTACAAGTGTTCCCTTCTGAAGTACATTCCTCTATTTGTTTGCTGAATCAACATATTGCTCATTTAAGTTGTGATATGCTTATGGAAAGGAGAAAGGACCTTATTATAATAGGGTGAATTCAAGACACAACAGAACTTGATTCCTGACAGAATATTATGTGTCAACAATGATAATAATTGTAGCAAAATCAAGAGATATTTGGCTGCTAATAACTAGCATTTGGCAATAAATAATAATTACGACTACAACACAACCTGGGTCTTTCCTGCTTTCTAATGATGAAAAACTCACAGTGGGATCTCAAGTGGCTTCTTAGGTTCTGCTATAGTAGCACTTCAAATAAGTAGGCCAAAACTCATAAATTTCGCTTCTTGTTGTTGCTAACTGCTGTCAAGTCAACTTCAACTGATGGTGACTCTATGAATGAAAGAATGAATGCTCAGATCTTACACTTTCAGGGCTGTTGCTTCTTTGACTGAGGCTATCAATCTGTAAGGCAGTCTTCCTCTTTTCCTTCTGCCTTCCACCTTACCAAGCATTACTTTATTTTCTAGTGAATCATATCTTTTCATGATATGTTCAAAGTATCACAGTCTCAGTTTAGTACAATAACATCCAAAAATCTATAAAACAGTGATACCTTTAATTGGCCAATGAGAATGCACAAACTACATGTTGCAAGCTTTCAAAGCTCCATTGGTTTCTTCACTGGGCAAAGGTGTTAAAATTTATACAGGAGGAAAAAATTATGATGATGTACAGTATATTGTCCATACCACCTGAACTGAGAACAGCTACATCTTGACAAAATGCAGGCCTCCAACAATTTATTATTGTGAGTTTGCATGTAATTATGCAAAGTAATTTCAGGTGACTTGGTCCTGAATAGGAAACTGAGATTCATCTGCTACAGAAAAGGTCTTCTAGTAGAGATGGAAGAGCAGGGAAGCTAGAATTGGTTTGAGGATGTGGATTGACATAGCTGCTTTGCATTTTTGGATTCTCCTTAGTATCAGAGCGATAGGGACTGTCATGGTGAGTGCCTGCTTTTCCAAATTTACAACTACATTTTATGATTGTCCCAATTTGGCAGAGACAGTCCCAATTAACCTTTTGTCATCATTCCACTTTTGCAGCTACTTTTAAAATATCCAGGTTCTCATCCCACTTCCCACTTTGTCTTCAGTTTACTTCAAATGTTATAAACTGGAGACATATTGGATTGCAAAAGAAGTATATTTTTTGTGTTGCAAATGGATGTTAAATTTCCTGACTTTGAGAATCTCCCAGCAACCACATGGCCAGAAGGAGGAGGTGCAAGCCTGCAAGTAATACCCCTCCATACCATTTGAACTGGGAACAGAAACACCAAAATGCAGGTCTATGATTAATATCTTCAACTTTTCCCCCCTGTATGATTTGTAACACTTTGGCTGATGAAGAAGCCGGTAGAGCTTTGAAAGCTTGCAACATGTACTGTATATTGTGTATTTTAGTTGGCCAATACAGGTATCACTGTTTGGTGGATTTTTTAAAAATGTTTTTGGTGTTACAAACTGAGTTCAACGTGCAAAAGAAGTCTGTACTCATCTAACTCAGCAGGGAGAAAAGGAGAGGAGTGAGTGAGCTTTGGCTTTTCCCAGCAGGTTGAGGCAAAAGCAAATGGTGACAAGCTCTCCTAACTTGTATCTTCTTCAACACTATAACTTTTACCATATTGTCTACATTCTAGTGTTACTTGTCCAAATGTATCCAAATGTTGGATGGTATGCAACTACACTTTGTTTTTAGCACCTTTCAAGTCAACCTCAACTTATGGTAACCCTATGAACAAGAGACCTCCAAGTCACCCTGTCCTCAACCGCCCTGCTCAGCTCTTGCAGATTCATAGCCATGATTTCTCTGATTCAACCTAGCCATCTATCCATCCTCTTTTCCTATTGCCCTCAACTTTACCAAGCATTATAGTGAGCCTTTCTTCTCATGATATGGCCAAAATATGATAAGTTCAGTTTAGTCATCTTTGCTTTCAAGGAGAGTTTGGGACTGATCTGCTCTAGGACCCATCCACCTTTTAGCAGGCCATGGTACTCTCAGAATTTTTGTCTAGCACCGCAGCTCAAATGAATTTATGCTTTTTATTTCTATCAGCCTTTTTCACTGTCTAGCTCTCATAACCATACATAGAAATGGGAAATACAATGGTATGGACAATCGTAACTTTAGTATTTAATATGTCTTTACACTTCAGGATCTTGTCTAGTTCCTTCATAGCTGCCTTTCCAAGTCCTATCTTCTTCTGATTTCTTGAATGCAGTCTTCACTTTGATTGATGAATGAGCCAAAGTATGGAAAAACTTGAACTATTTTTATCTTTTCATCATCTACTCTACTCTGTGGTCATAATTTTTGTTTTCTTGATGTTCAGCTGTAAACCTGCCATTCAGCTTTCTGCCTTGACCTTCTTCAATAATCTTTTCATATCTCTATTTTCTGCTAGTATTATATTATCATCTGTGTCTCTTAGATTGCTGATGTTCCTTCCTCCAATTTCATGCTTCCTCCCTCTAAATCCAATCTTGCTTTTCATATGATGTTCTTGGCATACAAAATAAATAGATAGGGAATTACATTACTGATTGCCACTGAAAGGGAGCACCCAGACTTTGCTTCACATATTTCATCTACTTCACAGACATAGCCATTTTGAAAAGAATAAACTAATCATGCAACAGTAGCCATGCTGCGCTATAGAGAAAGGATTAATTATTTTATGATTACCAATTTCCAAAGTGAAAACTATTATTAGGAATCTAACCCTCCGTTAATACGTGAATAAACTTTGATAAACTAAGCCAAGTAGGGAATGAAACAGAACTATAAAACCATTAACATGTTTTTAAAAACAACAACACTTTTTACACTATATTTCCAGAGGGGGAAAATCCCAATGTCAGATAAAAGTGAGCCAATTGAGCATTCTCCTCTGAGCATACAGAAAAATTATCATATAGATTTGTTGACTGAAAGAACAAACTGAAACAAGAACATCCTTACTACACCTTGCAGACTTGTGAACACCAGAGGAAAAAAAAATAATCTATTTGTACTATGGCAGATTTTTTTAAACTTTTTTGTGGTAGATGTTGATAAAGTATTTCACAACATAATAACTTGGCAAGAAAAATAGTTGTTTTAAACCTTTCCCCTCCATAACACACATAATTATCCCAAGCAGACCATACTGTAACCTAGAGGCCTTTGTGGTTCCCCTATTCACTACACAGATAATCTGTATCTTTCACACAAGTGCAAATCAAGCTTGAATGGAAAAGCTCAAATAATTGTTAATGACCTTGACCTTCATCTGTCTAGTATTTTTATGGCCGTTAAAGATAAAGCTACAGTCTGTCAGACTCCCAACCAGCAAATCTGTTTAATCTGAACTCTTGGCAAGACAAACTGCTCAGCAGGAGCAGATGCCCACACCTTAGAAGAATGTGTGCCATAATCCACTGCAAGCAACCCTTCCTAAAATCCATTAGCATTCGATCATGGTGGTTTCTGCGGAACTTGTCTGTAGAACCTACTGTTCTAGATGATAGATCAAGTCTACCTTCTGAACACAATGATTATTTGATACTGTATTTCCAACACCAAAGCAAAATTTGCTTAGTACCTGACAATGCATTCCTCACAACTCTTAATTCTGGTATATATATCCATAGTACTTAACAAGAATTGGTTCTATATATAATTCAGCAAATACTCCTTAGATTCAAATTATCACTGGAAATATTACAGCTATATGCATGTTAAGAAATACGTAAGACGACCATAGTTTTCCTTTTCTTTATCAAGATTTTGCTGGATTCCTTTAAAAGGCAGAAAACAAAAAAAGGAAGATTATATCAGAAGAATTCCTTTGCCTTTTGTAATCGAATTCAGAAGGAGTCTTGCACACCAATACCTAATTTCAATCAGACAATATTGCACTTAGGCCAAAGAAAGTACCAATGCACTGTGCTTAACTTCTTTTCCTGACAGCTAATGAAAACCCACTATTCACCAGTCATTTCTTTGTCTTATTTGAGGGCATACAATTTAATCATGCTGCAAATTATGCATGGTAGAATTTGACAATGCTTGGAACAAGTATCTAACTAATTGTTTATTATATTGTGTAAGAGGTTTAAGAATTCTGTTTCACATTCACAGTTTTCAGCAGTCTCACAAAAGAACTTACACTAACAACAAGGAATGATCACCTTACTCTCTATCTGATATCAGCAAAAACTTATGTTGTTGATATCTATCCAAATCAGCTTTTAAAAGTCCTCTCATATAAGTGTATATGTATCCATGCCTCATTTGACAAGTATTTTACAGCATTCAAAGACTATTGTAAATATACTGTATATGCTCATGTATAAGTCTAGAAATTTCAGTCAAAAATTGATCCAAAAAACCCAAGTCAACTTATTGACAGGTCAATAAACCATCCCCTGGTGAAAGGCATCCAGTCTTTATTTTGAGCACAGTTATGCCTGCTAGAATTTTGTAAGTTCTTTGGCACTGTTTGCCTTTGCATCATCCTTTAGATTCTTTGTTATGAGCTCCTAGATTTTATCCTTGACTTATCCACAGGTCATATCAAAATCCATAATTTTGGCCCTAAAACTTGCCCTCATAACAGCAAGGGAACATTTGAGTATTATCAAGGCAAGAAAAAAATCTCACTTTGTGAAGGCACCAACTCTTCCTATTAGGAATTACACTGTATTGATAGATCTCTGTTGTGTTAGTTGTTAGCAAACTAAGCTATATAGGCTGGAAATACTTTATGACCATAAGAGTGGGAACATGGCACTAGATAAATAAAGAGCTCTTACATATATAGTATGATTGATTTTTCCAGTTTTATTTTTCTTGTTGCTGGTGCTCTAGTGGAACCATACTGTATTTCTTTCTTCGGAGGAAAAATACACATGTGGCCCTTTGTAGAGAAAATGAGCACAACATTTAAGAAAATTATAGGGTATTAGTTCAATTCAGTTCAAGCTGTGGTGAGCCATATGAACAAATGGTCAAACGTCCACCATCTTAATAGACACATTTTCAGCATCTGTGATAAGTAGTGGGTGTTCTGGATAGTCACAAAGGTGCTGACTGCAGGTGTTGCTCGTAAATACATGTTCCAAGTACAATGCATTGTATTTGAAGAAAGACACCATTTATGGGAATATTGTGATGTGAGTCAATATAATAATAATGCAGTGGGCCTTCATTATAGAAAATAAGAAGTGACTCTTGCCCACCAAACTGAATCCTAGTTCAGGTTAATTTAGAAATATATATACCCAGCAAGTTAAGAAAGCATGAATCACTGGATGAGGTGGAGAGAAAGAATTAGATTACATTCCCACCTCCATTTCCAATTTGGTACATTTCCTTAGGCAAGCCAGTTAGCGTCTTCTTTGGTCATTTGTCTGTTCTGAAAAACAAGGGGAAAAATTCTATCTGTACTAAGTACCAATATTTTTATTTATTGTGATGTTCATCCTTGATGACGTTTAGCAGGGGAAATCTAATGTTTAGTGATTTGCTGCCTCTCCCCCCCCCCAATATTTGCTGAATGATTATCATTCAGAGAAAAACAGCTCTTCCATTATAAAGAGCCGAATAAAAAACTCATCTAGTAAAGCTACAATTGCTCTACAAACTGATTAGTGCAGAGATTAACTAGTTTTATTTATTCTACTGGCACACAGCATAGTTAAAGTTCTGTAAAAGATGTAAAGCAGTTTTATATATTAAGGAGAATAAGGGGGGGGGGGTGTTTGAATGGTTCCGACTGCAGCTTTTCACATCTCCAGAGAAATGCCCAAAGGGCATCCATGAGCTACATCTATCTACCTTTATACTTGCAGTCATGCAGTCATTCACTTTTGTCTACTCTGAGTAAAGATGTACATAGTGCAGGCTCCTTCATGCTACATACAGTATTTAGACCAAAATCTAATTGCTAGCCCCAACTAAAGTGGATCCACTGATTCTATTGCTGAATTGCATACCAACATTTATGCAAATTCCATTTCTTTAATGGATCTACTCTAAGTTGGATTTGAACTTTAATATAACACATATTTTGACTTCATGTATTTTGGCTCATGGAAGGGTTTGCTGGGTGGGATCTTTATACCATTTTAAAAAGCAACCAACTTTTGTGTTGTGTGATATTGTTCATGGGGGAAAAGAAATCTAAAGCCTTCTCAGGCCTAAAACATAATGTACTATTTCTTCAGATACTGTGATATATGCAATTTAAGCCCGAGACTGACATTCACATACATCTGAAGTGCTACAGACCATATTCCTAGCTGAGTCTCCTACAGTGGAAAAAATGAGGTTGAAACAGAAATACATTATTACAAAATACAGATTATATTAACACTGAGCACCCTAGTATAGACAACTATTCTACTTTCAATATTAATTCATTAATTTACTTTATATTTAGCCTGCCCTTTTTTTTTGGCTAGATCTCGAACTCAAGTCGGCTTATGATTCAAAACAAACACAATATAGACAAAAGCACCAAAAGATTACCATTAAAATGTCATCAGAGCAGTAGTAATATTACAAACGACTACAACATGCTTTAGAAATAAAAGCAGTTTTGAAAAATATAGCACTGCTAAAGAAATATTTTCTTTAAGAACAATAGCTGGCATCCTGTTCAACTGGATTTACAATCTTGTAACTGCTGGAAATTCGCATTTGTGGTAGTTCATGACTGAACGTTACCCCCTCAACCTACTTTTACAGCCTGATGCTGCCCAAACTGAAGGGTTGCCAAGGCACTGATCATTGAGATACTGGTAAATGGCATCTGCGGTGTAATCCTGGTTGTGGGATGCATTGAAACAATCACTTGTAGCAAGGCCTTACCCAGTCCAGACCCACCTTTCTGTTCTCAATGCACCTTGTCACCAGAGGAATGCCTTGGAAACCATTCAGTTGGGGCACCACCAGACTGAAAATGTGTGTGTGTGTGTGGGGTGGGGGGGGATTAAGGAAGCGGAGGCACTGCAGACATAACCATGATACAAAGTTCAGTCTTCATAGTTATGTCTGATGATGCACGATCCTGCCCTATCAATTCTTGAAAGCTATTCCCAATAGAAAAGTCATCAGGTGCAGCTACACTATAGAAATAATGCAGTTTGGCACCACTTTTAACTGCCATGGCTCCATTCTATGGAATCCTGGGATCTGCAGTTTTGTGAGCCACCAGCACAGTTTGGTAGGGAAGGCTGAAGATCTTGTCAAACTACAAATTCCAGGATCCCATAGGATTGAGCTACAGCATTTAAAGTGGTGTCAAGCTGTATTATTTCTACAGTGTAGATGCACCTTTAGTCTAGCAATGGAAAGACAGCAAGGAAGGGTCGTCCCAAGCCCCCCCTTCATAGGAGTTCCTAAGCCTACAAACAGCCACCAAGAAGGCCTTCTTCCATGTAACATTTAACATTCCAAATGTTAACCATTTGAGCCTCTGTCAGAAACTGGAACTGTACTCCAAATAAAAATGTAGAAGATGGATATATAAAAGTGAGCATTATCTCTTCTTCTCCAATAGTTTTCACTAGGAATAGTCTATGTTAGAGAAAATATAATCCAAAGTATTTCTGGTTCTTCCTGAACAAAAATATAACCCAGTGAGGATTTCTTTTTGTACCGCGAAAGAAAGAAGAAAGAGGCAAAACTATGTCAATATTTTTACAGTATATTATCTGAAATTTTCAGGTTACTGTTAATGATTATCATAGCTTAAGGATAAAATATCTCCTCAACCTGTTACATTATTCATATATGTTTTATTAGTTATTGTAGTTGCTATCTGATCCTGTTTTGGAAGGACAGGTAATAAGAATTATGAATGGACTGTACTTGTGTATTGGTATTTTAGTGGTACAGACTATCTTGTCTGCATGGATATTTGTTGTTCTGTGCCTTCAAGTCATTTCTGACTTATGCTGATCTAAGACAAATCTGTTATGGGGTTTTCTTGGCATGATTTGTTTTGAAAGGGTTTGCCATTTCCATCAACCGACATTGAGAGAATGCGACTAGCCAAAGCTCATACAATGGGTTTTCATAGCTGAGTAGGGATTCAAACCCTGGTCTCCTAGAGTCCTCAACCCACTACACAATGCTGGTTCTCCTGTATGAAGATACACCAGCCTAACTACCAGGCAAATAAACAACAAACAAAACAAAACAAATGTAGCATGCATACAAAACAGAGTTTATCTATTTACACCCAGCAAACACACACCAACACACACACACAAAACAACCATGATACGTTTGCCTTAGGGTCGCCGTAAGTCACAAATGACTTGAAGGCACACACATCTTATAAAAAGTAAGCAGCACACAATAAGGTACGTATTCTGATTTTTAAGGCTCCTAAATGTTTTTACCTTTTTTTAACCATTAAAAAGTCACAAAGATTTGAAACTGCACAATGAAGATATGTTCAAGTAACAGCTAGAAGTACATGATTGCACTGTAGAACATTTATATTTCAAAACCCTTCTGGTATTTTATCATTCCTTAAAAGGTGTTGTCCCACACATTGTGTGGATCTTTTGGTCTGGATTTTTATTAGAAACTTAACTTCTGTCTGGACTATATGCTAGAGAAGACAATGTGCTTTGCAACTTTAATAAGCAGCTTTCATTAGAACCTGAAACTCGTAAGCAGGACGATTTACATTGTAAAAGTTTGTTAATAATTGTTCTTAGGCAGTGGTATTGCACAAATATGGTAGAAAACATAATGAGTACAAATCTAGTTATTAAGAGCTACATGGAATGAATGCAAAGCTCCAAAGAGCTGATCATGAACACCTGCTTTGGATCTTAATTGTGCATTAATGAGTGAACACTAAGACAATGCTAACAACAAAAAAGTGGAAGAAGAATATGTGGAGGAAAATCAATTTTGGATCAATACTGTCACAAATGTTTCTTATTAATGCCTTCTGTCCTCAGGATAGGATTAGCTGACAATACTTTTCTCAGGGTTTGCCAAAAGAAATAAAAAAGAAATAAAAATATAGTTCCCAACAGAAATGATTAAGGAGATATGAGAGCGGGATACTTTGGGGAAGCTACATGGTTTTAATAAATTTGAAATATTCCTTTCTCATGCTTGATTTACATAAGGTAAAAATAAAACAATGCTTCAGGAATAGCTCACAATGAAAATCCTTCCTGAGACTTTTATTCAGATTGTTCCAGAAGGGATACTTTAAAAAAAAATTTAAACAGCTATTGTTTTACAGTATTAACCAAGCTGCTAACGAAGGAGAGGGATTAGTTGCCAAAACCATTCCATAGTTCTATGTTGTTTTATGTAAAATACAGGCATCTCAACCATTTTAGATGCAGAGATACTTAATAACCACCATGAATGCAAGTTCCACATTTTATATTATTATAAAGCCAGAATATGTTTTTATACATTTTACATATCGGGTTCTTTTAAATAGAAATGTTTATGAACCAAATAGGAACAGAAAGTTTGCAGAATCATTGTATAAATGGATGCAAAACCCCATACATTTTTTTCCACAAAGTTATTACAAGAGTATATCAATTTCAAACAAAATAAATTGTTAACAGCATAGTATTTGATATATTTTATAAAACAACCGCATATACTTTATATTATGAAAAATGAGACATTGACAAAATAATGAGCATGTTTTCAAATAACCCTTTTCAAACTTTGAAGAATCAAAACAACTTAAAGGTGAAGAAAAATGTGTAACACCCACATCATATCGTACTCTTATAAAAAAATTTCTTTATTAAGATGCAGATTTTAGTTACGTTGTATAATATTGTGCTTATTACTTAAGATAATCAGATACAGACTGGGCTGAGAGGCAATTTTTAATATTCCGAAACCACTTCAAACAGTCTACTTTTGGCTGTAAAATCACGGATATCCTCTCTGACCAATTACATTAGTTCAGTTAGCTGCAGACAGACAATTTGTCCTTTACAAATAAAGGGTTCTACATTATCAAATTGATACTTTAGTTATGTGCTGTAAACAGGTGCCTATCAGCACAATCCTATGCGTAGGTTCTGAAAGCAACTCGCACTGAGTTCAAAGGAGTTTCCTCTAAGGTTAGTAGGTATAGGATTGCAGGAGTAAGCCTCACTGAACACAGAGTGACTGACTTCTGAGTAAAGATGCATCAGGCTGCACTGTAAAGAAAAGCATTTGATGACACGAAACCTCTGTGGTTTTGTCACTAGAAAATATAGGACTTGAAACAGTCAAAGGATCCTTAGAAATACTGGCACATACTTGTGTCCAAATCTTGTTCAGAAATGTTGAACATTCTGCTGGTTGGGAATTTAGTTTAGCCATATTCTATAAGAGGTAGGCATACTTCACCACTTTGAGAAAGGGATATCAACCTCTCATCAAGCCCAGTTTCCCAACCAATTTGGAGCCAAGATCAACTTGCCAGGTGGAAAGTTTTATCTGTGACTTATAGTTATATTGTATTTAATTATTTATATTTTTGGTAAAATCCAATGCTTAGCACTTTGGGAACTTTCCTTTCTGGCATTTTATAATGTTTTTGCACTTCAGTCTGAATTTTAACAGCTTCAGAAATGTTAATCAGACTGGACTTATTTGGATGTAAAGAAGAGTAAATACTATATTTTAACATGGTTCTGTTTGAATGATGAACTGCTTGCTAAAGAGAAAACTTTTTCCATTCACACTAGACAAGCATAGAACACAGAGAATATATTGATAATATACAATTACTTGCATGCAAAATAAATGAAACAGATGTATGGTATCAAAATAAAAGAAATTGCAAGTAATTATATTTTAACTCCCTATCTCCAAATTAAAAAAAAACACATTTCCAATTACCTAGCAACATCTGTTACTGCTGCTTTCAATTCTAAACAAGCAGTCTTAACATTCAAAGATGTAACTGAGACAACTGAGAAAACTGCAAGTGTTAAAGCAAGCTGAGGAGAAAGACAGAGGTGGATTTTAATATCATTCTTATTTTTTCTGTGATTAAGAAATGTCAAAATTTCCCCCTACCTTTCTTCTGAGAGTACGATGGTGACTGCACTTGAGAAAAAGTAGGTTTTTCTTCAGCGAAATATTCAGGTTGGCTGTACTGATGCAGGGCCATGTCCATGTCAGAGTACTCGCTTTTAAAAACGTTTCCAGGGTAACTACAGGTATAAGGCTGATTCACCGCCCAGGCCTGTTCCATATATATGTTATTATTCTGCAGGACTTGAGCATCACAACTGCTGTAACTCTGACTATCTTCGATATAAGTGCAATAATCAGTGGACTGCATGTAGCAGTTGCTGCTGGCAGCTGGGTGAGCTTCATATATTTCTTGCATACAATAGTTCATTTTGTTAACCTATCTCAGCCTATACTTTACATATGCATACACACAACCTTACATGCATATACACAATAGAATGCATACGCACGAAAGAGGAAAGAATGAATACACAAGACTAAGAAAGTCCACCGCAAAATTGTATGTTTAACTTTAGAGCGGCACCTGATGGGCTAATACCCTATTTAAGTTAGGGATGGACTGAGAGCTTTCCTGCCAGCCAAACATATCGGGAAGCAGATTCATGACAGTCAAAGGTCTTAATCTGTGACTGTATGTTAATTCCAAGAGAAGATGGTAGGTAGTATTGGCCACCAGACAAAGAGGCAACGCCCAGTCAAACCCATGGTTGCATTGGGGTTTTTTTGGGGGGAGGGATAATTATTTTATAAAACTGTTTCTATCTCCTTTTAGTACGATTAGAAATTATTACAACGACAAGGATACAGCTATGCCACTGTCAACTTAAGTGTGAAGCATCACAAAGAACGCTTAGAGAATCTTAGAGACGATAGGCTCAAAATCCAAAAATCAATAATCCTGTTTTTTAGCATTAGCTCTTAGAAAATCCAATAGTGCTACACTGATGACTTAAGCAGTAAGTCTAGTTTTTACAAAAATTTAGCGTCTAAATCTGTCATCCACTTTATTGATTTCAATTGACAGATTTGTCTGCATAAACCTTTCATGCCTTACACAACCATAGGCTGAACTCCCCGCTGCTCGCTAATTTAACTTGTTTGCAAGAAAGCAGCTTTTTCAAACTTCAATGACTTTAGTAGACAACTTTTATTGAATCCAACAGGTGGGAAATTTCAGAAGATGCCATCTTAATCAGCAAAGAGAATACTGCTTAAAATGTTAAAGTTAAGCTTAATTGGTTTGCCAGTTAGGTTTCATTAAATTGCTTTCTTCTGATGATTCAGTAATGAACCAGTGGCTGTTTTTGCATCTGCTTCATGCACACATAAATGCCATGAACATTTCAAAAATCGTTACACAATGGCTATCAATAATTAGATGAGTCCTTAGAAAAAGGAGCATATTTCTCAAACACTCTAGTTGTGTACACTTTATAACCAAAATGTATATATCTTTCTCTCTCTCATTCTCTCTTTTTCTGCAATTCAGTGCACAATTACCTGGGAACAAACCCCACTAAACTTGCTGGGACTTCCTTCTGAGTACACAAGTACAGGATTGCATTGCCAGCAATTCTGGATAATACCATTACCAAACAAGCGGAACAGTACTTACCTCTGCACTATATTTTCTGCTTCACTACAGTTAAACAATTTTCAGTAATTTTGAAACTAACTCAGTGAAAAGTCACTGACCTTTTTAACAAGGGATCTTGACACACAAATAAGTGGTGGAATATTAATGAGCAAAATATCAGTGTAACCTTTTGCCTTTCTGTTTAGTTAGACTCAACGAGTGAAAATAAGTAAGCATGTGTAAATAAGACGCTACAACTATAAATGCATTTCTCACACCTCTTCCTTGTTTTCAACAACTGGCATAATTTGTAAGGACGATTTAGCTAGTCAAGGAGAAAGAACTTCAATCCTTTATTTTCCCATCATTGGGGAAGAGGTGGGATATAAATGAATAAAATAGATAAATGAGCTGTCAGATGAGAACCAGCAGGGCTCTTACAGCATTATTTTAAATCTGTGGTCACAATTGTTGCTGCTGCTGTAAAAAAGTACAAAACCCAGACAAGCCTAATACATCACTGAAAATTTCCAATAGCCTTCCTGGAATGTTATGCTAATTGTTGGAAATTGGAGATAATGAACCCTGGTTACGTTTGCCAGTGTAACTAGGCCAGCGTAGTTGATAGCACTGTAGATAGTAGTGCAGTGACGGAGGTAAAATGGTCATAGTAATCCCACAGCAATGGAAGTGATAGCATGGGAAGTCGTTGACAGAAAATAGCCACATGAGAGCTTCTCAGGAGCTAGTAGGGCAGCTTTCTCTTACAACAGAGATGTCTTTCTCTTCCACCCCTCCATCACCACTGTATTTCATTCCAAAAGTGCCTCATGAAGGAGTGTTATACTGGCCTAAAGTGTGAAACAGATGTGCAAAATAAAGTGGGTTCCAGCTGCTTTGAAGACGTAGTGTTTATATGATGCATGCCTCCAAAGCAGGTGGAAACTGATACGCCATGCTCCAGGGTTAAAAACCAGAACAAAAAGAAGTCAGGTTACTCCAGCTTAGAGTGGAAAATGAGCATCTTTGAGCATTCATATAAACAGCCCGGCACCAGTGCAGAAAAAATGAAAGTGTGACAATTCCAATGGAAGTAATTACAACATATGCAAACCAGACCGTCTGACAGGGGAGCATGGAGCAAAGGTGGTGAAGGGGGCATATATGAGAGGCCTCCATGATTGTGCTTTGCCAGTGTATCACTTGCACACCAATTCACTGATGTGAAAATGTGTGGCCTATCAAAGGGGTGGCTATGCAATGGGATGACATCTGGGTAGATGTGGGAGGTACTTAGAGGCCACAGGCGGTGTGTTTGTGCGATGGTGTACAGGAATAGTGGGGAGGCAACAAAAAAGATTACCCAGAAGCACAGCTTGCCACTGTGCCATGTGATCTGACCATGGGTATTTGGCCTGCCTTGGGAACAGGCCATGCGGACAGTGGTGTTTCGACACACTTTTGGAAAAAGCAGGATCAAGCTGCTTTTTCCTGCCCATTTGCTCCAGCACGAAGTCACTGAGGATTCCAATCCTTTATTTTCATAGTCCCCTTTTTAATACAGTGGATCCTTGTTATATGCTGGGGTTTGGTTCCAAGATCCCCCGTGTATAACAAAATCCGTGGATGCTCAAGTCCCATTAAATATAATGATATAGCAAAATGGTGACCCTTATAAAAAATGGAAAATCAAGGTTTGATATTTGAAATTTACACTTTTTTGGAACATTTTCAAACCGTGGATGCTTGAATCTGTGTATAAAAAATCAGTATATAAGAAGGGCCGACTGTACTGTTAATCACCAATGGCAGAGGTGCAGTGACCTTCCATTCATACCAAGGTTTGGATCCCCCCCCCCAAATGCCTGGATGCAATAATACATTAGAAACAGAGGATAGCACAGAACTAATGGGTATGATCCAGACTTAATGATAAAGTAAAGCTACTAACCTGATTCCCATAGATTTCAGTATCACTCAAAGTATGAATACATCTAAAGCCAAACTGATGCTTTTATATTTTTAGATATATATTTAATTTCTTAAAAGTTAAATCAGATGTTAATATACCGTAGATTTTTTACAAACGATTCAGCACTATCTTTTAAAAATAATCTTGTTAAAAATGAAGCATGAATTTAATACAAGTATATTCAATTTTATATTCATTTCTTAAAACTGAATCAATGACCATTCAATTAAACACGCTTAATTAAAGCTTGTGAAACACTGAATCAGACTATTGATTGGTCTGTGTGGCTTAGACCTGTCAACACTGACTAGCAGTGGCTTCCAGCAGGTTGTGCAGAAGTTTTTCCAGCCCAACCTATAGATGCTAGAGACTGGATGCAGGTCCTTCTGCATGCAAAACAAGCCCCTTAATTATTACTGAGCTTCTCCCTTGCTTTGGAAAGTCCACAGGAAAAAATGTTAATATTCACTGTTGGCCATCTTCTATTTACACCAGCTTAACTTAATGATCAATTATGTTTGTGATAAGGTTTTATTTTAGCATTGATCACTGCTCATAGAAATGTTTCAAAGGCCTCTCAACAATTTTTTTATTTATTTTATGCTCAGAACTTTTTTCTGTCTCATACTTTCAGTCTGTTTTGATTTTTAAAAGACATGGGCATAATCAGCTCTATTTTCTATAAGTAATGCATACAGTGAGCCCTTGGTATCCACTGGGATTTGGGTTCCAGGCCCTGCTGTGGATATCAAAATTCATGGATCTCAAGTTCCATTAAATATAATGGCATAGTAAAATGGTGTCCTATATATAAAATGGTAAAACCAAGGTTTGCTTTTTGGAATATATATATATATATATATATATGCCATAGATGGTTGAATCCATGAATAAAGAATCCATGGTTACAGACGGCCGAGTGTATATATGGGGTTTATTGCTTGAGTATCTCAACAGGTCTATTCTATCTAAAATAATGGTGATAATAATATTTTTTCTGCCTCTCCTCAAGGCTTGAAGCAGGGTACAGCAGTTAAGATACAAAACACAATTAAAAGCATATAAACACATAGTTAAAATACAATACTTTAAAACCATTAAAATGCACTCATTGAAGTGCATATAAACACTCATCCCTCCCCATTCGCAGAATTGGAGTCCGCGGTCTCACTCCTTCATAGATGACAATCAGGGCAGGACAAATGGTGTGTGCGTCTCAGGTGTGCCCCCCCATTTTAACATTGGGCTTTGAATATTTGCAGTTTTTCCGATTCATGGAGGAGAGGGGGTCCAGAATGGATCCCCCACGAATTGTGAGGGACAAGTGCAATTAAAATGTCACAATTTAAATTTGACTGGGTAGACACGCTGGAAGATATATGTCTTCAAGACTGTTTTAAAAACAGTCAGCATTTTCAGTTTTTGTATCTCTTCTAGCAGGTTATTCCACTCTCTGGAGCAGCAGACAAAAAGGTCCTCCTTAAAAGCTTTGCCAATCAAGTCCTGGCACGTTGGAGAACACATTTTCCAGAGGGCCTGAGTGTACATGACAGTTTGTATGGGAGAAGGCAATCCTGTAGGTAACCAGGACTCAAACCATGTAGGGCTTTAAAGGTAATAACCAATACTTTGTACTTTGCCTGGGAACTAATTGGCAAGCCAGTGGAGTGATTTTAAGATTGGTGTAATGTGATCACTCCTGGATGTACATAAAATCAGTCTGGCTGCCATATTCTCAAACAGTTGTAGTTTGAAGGCTTGATACAAAGGTAACCCAATGTATAGCCTAATGTAGAAACACGAGGCACTAGCTTTAATCAAAATATTTAACCCATGTAGTTGTTCTCCATAAAAGAATCAAACAACCCATCCTTTGCCTCCCACAGGTAAAGTATATTACTTTACATGGCTGCTTTCATTTCCATCAGTAGCACTCAGAGCTTTACAGGTCACTTGGAAGGGAAGAAAATTGCTTCTTCTCTGCATTTAACCTGTAAGAAAAATTTAGTACCTGAAAACTGAAAAATGCCCACAAGCACATTTTGGTACTTTCTGTTATGAAAATAAAATTCAGTGTCCCTTTAGTGGACATAGTACAATTCCTATAGTGGAGATTTTTTTAAGTATGGAAGATACCATGAGATTTAGAATTCTGATCTTCCATGGTCTGAAGTTGCATATGAAGCCCACAGAGAAAGCTTCCCCATTGCCCCCAGGAGAACTTGAAATTACATGACTTTAATTCTTTTTATTGTACAGCTGTCCCTCCGTTTGTGCAGACTTTGAATCCGCATCCCTTGCTTATTCACAATGAGAAAATGGAAGGGTTTGAGATAGGGCGCAGTCCCATTGGTGCCTGTGGGGGTGTGTGCTGCTATTCAAGCCAGTAGGGCTTAAATATCAGTGGATTTCCATTTTTTTGGAATGGATCCCCCGCGAAAACAGAGGGGTGACTGTACAATCCACTTTGAATCCCAGTCTTAGGGAAACAGTGATGATGACGGTGCTGAGTTAACAAAAGAAATGCACTGAACTGAATCTTATTGTTAATATCAGATGAAGCAGAGTCATTGAATCACCAGGATTTACTGATGGGTTAGATTCACCAGTCAACAATTGATTGAATGACTCTGCTTCAGTTAGCACTAACCAGCTGGATTCAAGCCATGGAATTTTGTATTACTTTGTTTTACTGTTTTTCTTGCTCTTTGGGACATTCCCTTCCCCAGCTGAATGAGTATAATATGCTATTACATTAGGCATTACTAGCACAAGTATCATGGCTTTGGTCCAGACTATCTGAAAGACCACATTTCCCCATACAAACCTGCAAGATAGCTAAGACCTTCAGAGGAAGGCTTTCTCTCGGTCTCACCACCATCATGGCTTCCTTGGTGAGGATATGAGAGAGAGTCTTCTTGATGGCTGCTCCCACCCTCTGGAACTCCCTTCTCTGGGATGCTGGGCAGGCCCCCTCCCTGCTTTCCTTTCACCGGCAGGCATACATTTTAATTTAAGGAGACTTTTAATAGTTAAGCAAGAAAGATTTGTGTGTTTCATTTCTTTCTATTTTTTGTATGGCGTTTAAAGTTTTTTTATAGCGTTTAATGTGGAGATTTTTAATTGTTTTAAAATTTTTATTGTAAACATTTATAATTTTTAATTTGCTCTTTTTGGGAGCCACCTTGGTCCCACTTCAGGAGAAAAGCAGCATATAAATGAAGTAAATAAAATAAAACAAAATAAAAATACCACAGTGTTAACTCTGTGCTTGGTACCGACTGCCCCAAGGGTCCCCAAAGAGTCTGCTGGGAGCTGAAGCCAGACTGCTCTATATCTGTCCTCCGCCACACAATTACTTGTTATTGTTTCTGTTTTAATACAAAATTCAAGCCATGCATCCCATGTGGCTTCTTTATAAGTCTAGCAACACTATAGGAAGGCAATCCAATATATTTTTAAATTACCATAGAAAATTGAGAATTATGTTTTCCTTCTCTTGGGACATTGCTGCCAAGGTAGTAGTGATTCTAGTATTTGAACAAGAAAAAAAAAGCAAATCATATAATATAATCATATATTATAGATGCATTATAGTATTAACTATAGCATCTGGCCTAATGTTGTACATGTCAAGTGTAATGCAGGTGACAAATACCAAAGTCATAATAATATCTGAGAACAGAGTTTATAGTTTACATTTACATCTTCACTAGAGTAAACATAACTTTAAGGGTTTAGAAGGGTGGAGAAAGCAATAGCAAACAGCTATCTGACAGCAATAATATACAAATGACAAATAAAGAGAGTCTTTGGAACATTCTTAAAAAGTGAACTGTTTTAACAAACATTTGTCAATTATGTAACTACTTGGTCAGAAAGTCAAATATTAGTTATGTTTGAAATACAATGCTTTGGTTTGGATACAGATTTGATTAAAGTTAGATGGAAAATGTAACTATGTAAAGCAGTGAGACTTTGGTTAACCATGTCCAGCTTAGCTAATTGATTTCAATGGTTCTACTTAAAGTACGATCCAACCTGCCAAACCCATTTACGGTGAACAGATTTACTGAATTATACGATACAAAACAATCCGAACAAGGGCTGAAATTCACACAGACACACACACAAAGAGAGGGGGATATTGGTTGTCTAAAGGTAATAAACAGTAAAAACTAAATGAAACAGCAAAAATATAAAATTATATGAGCTTCAGCAAAATAACGTCTACCCAACCTCCTTAATTAAGTTTTCCTTAATAATTAAAGATTTTTGCATTGCACTGTTTTCACAGAATAGGACTGCATACATACTAATTTAATTTTGCACTGGTTTGAAAAGAACAATTGATTTCATTCTTAGTTATACTAAGGCAACTAGTGTAAATACACAGCTTCTTGAAGGGAAATCAATAGCCACAATATGGAGTAGAATCTGTTAACATATATCTCTCTAAATTGATTTATGTTCTGTGGTGCTCTAATTTTCATAGGGTTGTTTCCAACCTTTAATAAATTGTTTATACTAGCTAGACAGCCAAAATTTTATAATTTTGTTTTAGAAAGGGCTATGTTAAATGACAGAAGTTTGGGGTGGAACTGAAATGAGGAAAGGAGAGACCTTTGACAGGACAATACTTATTCAGAACACTTGTTTTAAAATGAGTTGAGGATTTTTCCATGTAGAATATGTGAATATTTTACACTGTGAACATGAAATTCAGTTCTGCAGGCAGTTACCTTAGAAACCTAACAGACTTTGCCGTAAAAATTAATATGACTTCCAAAGCACTATTTGCTAGAATAAATTCTGTGAAAAATTGACCATTAAGATAGATTTGGAAGTAGACCTGAAAAAATATTGCTTGTCACCAGTCAACCTCTGGTGGGTGGCATTTTGTGGAAGTCTTGCTGGACTGGTAGAAAGGAAATAGGCTGGTACATTGGCTCTTATGCCTCTAGATGAGTCCCTACTATGCCAATTGAAAGCTTCACCAAACAGACATACTACAAGGGATGTTTCTATTCCATTCCAATGCACCAGCGAAGGAATAAATAAACAAATAAATTAATAAATCCACCAGCCGTGGAACTGGTATATTCATTTTTCTTCCCATTAGTGTCAAGAGGAGAATTTGTTTTAGTTAATTATATGTTTTTTTTAAAGTTTGGACTAAAAGCTGAAGCAGGTTCACTGGCCCACTGACCTAGGAACCTCTAGCTTCTATGGATTGACAAATCACTTGAGGATTTGGCAAAAATGAATGAATTACTCATAATAATATTCACTTTCAGCTTTCTTTTGTTATATTTAGCATTTAGGCTATTTAGCTTTTGCTTCGTGTAATGTCAAAAAGAACACTGCATTTTGTTTTGCTTTTTCTGATTATGCTATTGCATTAATTCATACTGTGATAACATATGGCATAACATATAACATTATATCATATGGCAAACCAATTTCAATTTTTTAAAAAAGAACGGAACTCTCTCATGCGTTTTATCATCCAGCTTGTGAACCAAGGGCCATTTTTTAGTCTGTCACACTGAAGTTATGTTGTTATCTTAGTTCATCTCATCATAAATATCATAAATATTAAAACTTTCTGTGAAATTCTGGACGTGAATCAGCTTTTGAAAACAGGAAGCTCAAAGGGTCTGACTTAGCCTTCAGCACACCACAACTGTTCCCAATTTCAAATAACCTGGATAGACTTGGCAACAGTCCCTGCTAGGGTAAAATTTTTGCTAATGAATGACACATACTAATGGGGGTGCTTTGACTGTGAGTTCCTGCATGACAAGGGGTTCCATAACATCAGTGTGTGGTAAAACAATTGCCATCCAGGACATGGGCCTGGATGAGTATGCTGGCCAAGCAGATATACAGTTATCTGACCAGGCATATAATATATGGTTGGATGTAGGGGGAATTTAATTTCTCTCGGCTTTGCCCATTGGAAATCTCTGTGAAATAGCAGACAAGACCTGGGAAGCTGGGAGATGGAATCACAATGATCTGTCATGGTGCTATCTCCCTGACCAGATTCAAGTGTGTCTACTTGTGTGTATAATACATGACTTGTTGCTCAACAATTTCCCTGCCTGAAATAGGGAATGTGTTCTTGGGGTTTGACTTGATTTGTTGTGCTGGAGGACTTCAACAACCACTCTAGAGCTACCCTTTCAGGAGTCGCTCAGGACCTCATGTCTGCTATGACAATCATAAGTCTGTCCTATGTGACATCTGGCTACACTCATTCTCAGATTGGTTAAAATGATCTCCCTTAGGAGGCTGGTTGATCTGGATGGATTCCTGGTGACACTTGGGGATGTTACTGATGCCTGAGCAGGTGATTCTGTTGAAGTCCTGGTTGATCTGTGGAAGGGGGAAATGGCCAGGGAAATGACATAATCAGTCCTAGCATCCCAGGTCATGTCATGGAGCCAAACCTACTTTCTGGTTTTCCAAAGAACTGGCAGTAAGGAGACAGAAACTTTGTTGGAAAATTCAGAGCAAGTCCAATTGAACACAGGCTAGAGCCTATCTAAAGACTTGTTAGATATAACAACAATAACAAAAATCTATTCTTTGCCCCTTCTGCCTTCCAGGGGCAGACCTTTTTGGGGGAAACCCAAAGATCTATATCAAGTGTTCAAGAGTATTTTACTCAGTAGTCTACAAGAGAAAAATCCATACTGCTTGACAGCCTGCTGTGAGCACCTTGGTGGGCACTTTGTTGATAAAATTGCTCAGATCTACTCTGACTTGGATACAATATTTAAACCAGATCCAGTGGATGCAACATTCACCTCTACTTGCTCAATAGTAATGCATGCTTTTCAATTTGTCCATCCAGAAGTTATGGATACAATTCTTGGAGAAGAGGATCCCTTCTAATTGGCAGCTCCCAAACACTGGAATTCCTTCCTAGAAAGCTAGGATAGCAAATTCAATGGTGTCTTTCCAGAAGCAGGCAAAGCCTTTTTTTGTTGCAAAAAATATTTGGAACTAACTGCTCATGAGGAAATGGCTTTTAATATGTTGTACTGTCTGTTGCCTAAATACTCTAAGGGCACTAGATGATGTCTGATCATGAAAGCTAAGCATGGTCAGCTCTGGTTAGTGCTTGGATGGGAGACTACAATGAATACCAGGTGCTGCACACTATACTTCATAGGAAGGAACTGGCAAAACCACCTGAGTATTCCTTGCCTAAGAAAACCCTATGAAATTCATGGGCTGCCAGAAGTTGATAGGCGACTTTATAGTATATAAATATATAACTGTAATTATAACAATAACTGTATATATGTAGTTCTCATTATATCACTACATTTATCATTTAATTATATATTTTAACTTCTGCATAAGTTAATGATGAGGACTCTTTTGTATATATCATGCACCAGATATGTTCTCCATATCTAAGAATCCACCCCATGGTTTGAACTTTGAAGTGTGCCTATCAGTTTTAGTTTTCCATTTGCTCAGATTAGGGGCTGAGCAGACAGAGATGAAAAACTGGGCTGTTCCCGGGATTGCCTAATTTGGCTGGAACTCCTGCTGTCCATATGGTCAGCTCCCAAGGTGAGCTAAACACCCACAGGCAGTCCACACCACTCAGTGTCAAGCTGTGCTGCCTGGTTATTATTTTCCTCACTTCTTCCCCATGTATGGGCACCATCACACAAACACACTGCCTGTGACTTCCAGTTGCCTCCCTTATCCTGCCCAGTTGCCATCTCCATATCCACACAGTCACACAGGCAATACACCATACAGTACATCTGTGGGCCCATTGACACATTGGCAAAGCACACTCATGGAGGCCCCTCATACATGCCCCCTTTCCCACCTTCATTCCATGGTCCCCTGTTGGACTTGCCAGTTTGTTTATATGTTTATTACATCCATTGCATTATTAGTGACCTGCTATGTTTGTCATAATTTTGCTTCATGGGGTGTGTGACAGCTCACTGATACAATGGGTAAACGATGCATCTGGCCACTCATGCGCCTGTATTCTCAACAAAAGAAAAACACTATATGTCGAGCAATGACGCCGGCAGCTGTGTCTTGCCAGACCCAGGACACATGCTCTAGATTGCTTCTGTAAGCCACCTAGGTCTTGCAAATTCTCACACTCACCTTGTGTTGTTTATATGCTATTGTGATAATGCACAGTTTTTGATTTGGAGTAGAGCAAAAAGTCTTCAGTTTGCTCCAGTTTTTCACCCCGGAGTATGGCTTTCTCCCAGTTTGGCTTTGGACATTGTATAAACAGCTGAGGTTGGAAACAGGGTGAAACTGTTTTGTTGTTGTTGTTTGTTTTGTCACTGCCCTTACGTTTACTCAGTTAAATTTGAAAAGTGAATAAACTACCAAAAAATCTATAACCAGCTAAAAACATAAACCATTAAAAAGAAACCAACACAGAAAAATAACAAATAAAAAAATCCAGCACATTGTTTAGGTTGGCCCTTAACAATCAGTCCTCAAAGACTTACTGAAATGGAAAAATCTATGACCACTGTACATAGAGTTGGAATTAAATTCCACAGAAATCTGCAAAACTAACTAAAAAGTAAATGTTTTCATCACTGGTGTATTAAAATGAATCCCAATACAACAAATTTCTCCCCTGAAATATAGAGGCACAACAGCAAAAACTTTGAGAGCAGTGGCTATGTTTGGATGTCATGATAAATTACTGCTTTTGATGATAAAAATTAGCAACAGTGGCCCTCAGACTCAGACATTCTCCTTCCTTCATCTCTGATGTAACCATGAACTGGGACTTCCAAGTTGTTACATCTGTCTTTGATTAACTGCAGCTTGTTACTTTACTTGATCTTGTTAGACTATGTCATTGATGGCGAACCTTTTAGAGACTGAGTGCCCAAACGCAGTGGCGTTCCTGCATCGGGTATCACCCGGTGCTGGGGGTGGGCAGGACTTCTGCCTTCCAGGGGCAGACCTTTTGGGGGGAAACCCAAGGCACACTCTCTCAGCCTCAGGTTTGCAATAGCAACCCCCCATCGACAAAACTTGCCAAGAAAATTCGCTGATAGTTTCACCTTAGGGTCGCCACTTAAAGGCATGACACACACAAGTCATGCTCTCTCAGCCTCAGAGAATGGCAATGGAAATCCCCCTCTGAGGAAGCTTCCCCCATGATAGTTTCACCTTGGTGTCACCAGGAACAACTTGAAGGCACACCCACCCATCCAAGGCACAATCTCTCAGCCTCAGGCTGGCAATAGCAACCCCCCCCCCGATGACACATGCCAAGAAAACTCAATGGTTTCACCTTAGGGTTGCCATAAGTTGGAAACATAAATTGGGAGCCGGTTAAAGGTATGGGATGGGTGTGTGTGGGAGGAACAGGTACACGTCTGCTCCACTCCTTCCCCTGTCCTCCCCTGCCTTTAACTGGCTTAGGGAAGCCAGTTAACGGGATGGGAGGGTGGGGGAAAGATAAGAAACAGGTGCACGCTGGCTCTTCCTCTTCCTCTTCCCTCCCTTTAATTGCTTCTCCAGAGACAGCTGAAGGGACTGGAGGGCAGAGAAGAGGAGGAACAGGCACATGTACCCACAGAGAGAGCTCTGTGTGCCAGACAGGGTACACGTGCCATAGGTTTGTCACCACTGGACTATGTTTTAGACTCTAGTACTCAGAATCATCCAAGCCATTGTATTTCCCAACATCTTTTATGGATGTGAGAGTTGGACAGTAAAGAAAGCAGAAGAATGTGGACAGCCAAAAAGACAAACACATGGGTTCTTGAACTGATCAAGCCTGAAACATCCTTGGAAGCCAAGATGATCAAACTAGGCTGTCATACCTTGGCCACATAATGAGAAGGCATGGATCATTAGAAAAGACAGTAATGCTAGGAAAGGCACAGGATAGGAGAAAAAGAGGAAGACCACATGCCAGATGGATAGACTTAATCAAGAAGGTCACAGGTATGAAACTTCAGGACCTAATCAGAGAAGTGGAGGATAGGGGATCTTGGAGATGTATCATTCACAGGTTCGCCATGAGTCAGGGTCAGTTCAAGGGAAGTTAACAACAACAAACTCAGAAGCCCAAGCCAGCATAGCTAAATATCAGGGATTCTGGGTACTTAAGTCCAAAACATTTGGAGGACCAATGGGAAACTATGGACTGTGGTTTCTGTCAGCAAACCATAGTTGAAACTAACCAGAGATTGCAGTTCAGATGTGACACTAAAGTGACTTGAAAATTTCTGTTTGTTTCTGCATGGTTGCACAAGAGAGAAAGGGGGAAACGAGAGCAGAATGCACTGCCATTCAATCCCATCATGATAATCCATTGCTTTCATTACATTCAAATGCAGTCAAATACGTCTTGGTGGTGGTGGGGAAAACAATATAATGTCTGTAAGATGAGATAAATAACTGCCACAGAGAAACCATCATTCAAGTAGTGCTCAAGTATCAAAGGTTCTAAGAAAAAATACGCTAACTGTTGTAGGGGAACATCAGTTTCCTTTCAGGGGACTTTTGATTTACTATCTAGAGCCTCTGAATTACAACTCCTAGAATTCTTCAGTTAGCATGGCCACTAGCCATGCTGGATGGCGAATTCTGGGAGCCGAAATTCATAGCCAAATTCCAGTAGATAGTTCCAAATGGAGTAGATGCACATATACATTCCACGTTCCCATTATTTCAATGGGTCCACTCTAGCTGGAACTAAGGATTGTATTTTAGTGCTTGATAAGGAGATAAAAGTGAGTATAGCTCTGCCCCCAACACTTTGCTTTCCTCCACCTGTCAGCTGCTAATGCCTTCTCCCTTTCCCCAAGGAGCAGAAACTTACCCTGGGTTTGGTAAAGAGGTGTTGACAATGGTGGCCGGTATTCCCCCAGGCTTCCTGGAAGAACAGATGTATGTTGTCTCCCACAGGCATTTCTGGAACTCTCCGTTCCAGGCAGAGGATAAATACTCTTCCAAGGCCTAGCAAGCACCTGTGTCTTTGTTGCCTGGCTCCAAAGTGGGTTTCCAGGCACTGTGATCGGAAGAGGGGAAGATGACAGAAGTAGCTTTATGAGCAGGCCTGAGTGTTTGTTTAAACAATAGTATGGTTGTGCCAACATCTACAGCTTGTTTCTCAGAAGAAGAGGAAAATACAATATTCAAATTACCTGTATCACAGGGTCAACACTACCACTGGGTAAAGTGAAATGCCATCTCAGACAGAAGACATAGCAGCAAATGGTTAGTTACTTAGTGGAAGATGAGACTGAGGGATGCTTTGTCTCATGATGTACTAAGATAATTTGTCTTATAATTTGCCAGATAAATTATTTTATTTAGATGGGTCGGAGGCACAATTTGCTCCTCTTCCTCAAGCAGAAACATGGGTCAGTTCTGCTGCTTCTAATGTAACCATCATTTGTTGTGGAACTCCATGTGCCTCAAATTCATCTGTTCTCCCACTACCTTGTAAAGTGAAAGTTTGACCAAACCAATAAACTGCAATTTTACTATGTCCAAAGTCTAGAAACTATGGTTGACTTTAAAATTTGATTAGTTAAACAAACTAGGATAGCAAACCAGGATCTGAAAAACATGATTTTAAAAAAAGTATTTATGGTTAGAGTAACTCCTAATGTTGAGTATTTGGACACAATGGGAAACTGTAGTTTCTAGCCTGCCAAGGTAAAGCCACATGAGACTGAGTCTTGTTCAGGTTCATGATCCTAACCAATTATTAGTTTGTTGCATGACAGGATTGGAGTTAACAGTGTCAATACACATGAAAAGAAACTAGGGAAATCTATAGAACACAAATGTATAATAGTGAGTCTATAATTCACATCAATATGCTTTAGCTTTAAAAATTACAGCTCATTTGTTAAATTTAGTATTTACATACAACATAGTGCTACCAGCTCCTTGGCACACTGTATGTTGAATATTGTTTTGTTTATGCTGTTTCAGTTATGTTACTTCCTGCTCTGCAGTATATTTGAAGCTTTAAAAACATAACCCAAGAATATCAATAATTAACAGTTGCTCATTTTATTAAAAAAAAATAAAGTACATCTTGAACTTAAACCATTCAGATTCACTTTTATCTTCTCTTTAAATATCAGCAGCATAACATGCACCATATGTTTATTCTGACCAAAGTTCGCTGTATTCTACATTATCAATGAAGCATGCACAATTTCAAGTAAATGAATATGTGGAAGCTTTTTACACATTATTCCTGTGTCATCGAGTCACTATAATGAAGCCAATAGCCCATAGATTTTGGTACACATTTCCTAGGGCTGGTGTAAGAAGATATTGTAACTTGAGTCAAAAACAAACTTCAGTAATCACATTCACTAGTTCTGCTGTGGTATTGAGGTCCCATTGCAGGGCCAAGAAAATGTAAGTTAAAGCTGCCTCCTGCAAGACTGTCTTCAGCCATTCTGTCCAAGACAAGGGACAAGGTGGAGCCCTGCCCCAGTCCATATAGAAAAGCTGACTTTACTCAGCTGAGTCTTACTCCACTACTGAGAGTTGGAATGTGTCCTCTACCACAGTTAAGGCAGAGGTCTAGTTTAAGCAGCCCACGGAGACAAGTTTTATGGCATACACAACTCTGTCATATAACCAAAAGAAACACCTATAGAGTTCATGAAAAACAGCTAGGAGGTTACTGCTGGTGACCCTCTCATCACCCAGCAGCTACTAGTGACTTCCACATCAGTGGGGAAGTGAATCCATTCCCAATGCAAGTTTGAGCTTTAACGAATATATCATAGGTGCTGGGCCTCTTTTGGTTATATGGTTCAGCACCTTGGATGGTTCCTTTACAGTTCAGACTTATGTCCAGAGCAGATGCACCATCCCACTGACACTGGAGCCATGACAGTGAGCAGTCCCTGTTAACTGAGAAGGTCCCCTCATCATGCCTAGTGGCATGGCTACCTGTGTGTGACATCCAGTAGACCTTTCTTAGGGCAAAGAAATCAGGAAAGCCATCCAAAATTGGATAAGTGAAAGAATTTCCCTGCACCTGTGATGGTGCATACGGTACTTGACTTCCAGCTGCAAGAACAGAACTAACTGAAATAATATAGATTAAATGTTTAAGAGAATCATGCTACTAGCTTAGTATATTCACCATAGAACTTGTCAAGTTTAAGGCTGCGTGTGAGACATATAACTGGATGCAAACTGGCTCTTTTTGGCTTTTTGTTTCTGCCAGCACCAGCAGTAACAGTATTCAAAAGGCATATTTCTTGCACCTTTCTGGCCTATCTTTTCTGTATCTTATGTTACAGATTGCACAACTACATTCCATATGAAAGCCATTTTTTATACTTATTTGGTCCAGCTCAGAGGTAAACAGGTGTTTTAAATGCATACAGAACCTAATGTAGAGAGGGTAACACAAGCATTTTTATCTCCACATATTCATCCATCCACATTTATCAGATTCCTAATGCCATGATCCCAAAGGGGGGGGGGAGTACTTGCATGGCTATTTATATTTTGCATAAAGTACCCAGGATGAAGTTATATTCAGTGTCATAAGGTATCCCATGGAAAACATACTCAAATTTTACACAAATGAAATACATAGGCAGTGTTACTAAACATTATAAAAAGGAAGAGACGCCACACATCTCACTAGAAACAGACCTACCTGGATATGATATTCATATAGTCAGTAGCCTGCCAAATAAATTGTCTAGTTCCAGTTTTCCAGTTACATACAGATAATTAATAACAGCAAAAAAGAAATGAAAAGAATCTGAAAGTAGGTACTGTAATTCTTTTGCAGCATTTAAGACATATGAATCCATTTGTTGTTGTCTTGTGGTTTTCTACCAGAGCTTGGAAAAATTACTGTTTGAACTGCAACATATACTTTGGGGGGGAATTCTGGAAGTAATAGTCAAAAAGGGTAAAAATTTGCAAACTCTGTTTTCTACAATAGTCAACTTCAGTAAATGCAATTCCTACTACTATGACATAAGATGCCAAATGTCCAACCGTTCTCTCATTATCACACCTTTTAAAAGGCAGGAAGGTCATATTATCTCGAGGAAAATCCACCAGTCACTTTAGACTAATGAAGATGAATGGCAACTGTACATTTTTATCCTAATTACTTCTCTAAAATAACCCATGTCATACATAGAGGTTCCACTGAAATAAAATGGATGTATGGCTATCAGTGTGCTTCAAAACAAGATGTTGGTTATCACCAAGGACAACAGGCTATGACTTTTAAAACAGATGACCTGACAAATAGATAAATAATACATTATTTTCATTAATGTTCCATTTCTCAGAAGTGACATTCATGAATTTTTTTTCATTGATAATTTACACTGAATATAAATGACAGAAGAAACGGGAACACATATGTTAATGTAAGCACACTGCCTCATTTCCGAATTAGACTTTTTATGTCATTTCCTAAAGCCAGCTCCAGCCAGTTATGTTAATAAATGGAATAACAAGGCCCCCATGCCTAAGGCCACCAAACCCATTCGGTCCACATGCTTCCAACCAAGTTGAATCGATATTAGCTGATTAGAGTGCTCATCACTTGACAACTCTTTTATTCGTCTCCTTTGAGGTAAGATGTTTTCATACATTTAGCAATGAAACAAAATGGATAATTGTAATCTAAATAAACAGGAGCCTTGGAATTGTCTGGAACCTTCAGACAGTCCTTACTAAGATGTTAAAGCGATCAACACCTGACATCTGTTAGCAGGGAGGACTTCTGAGGTAAAGGGCTACCAAATCTGAAGAAATCAGGTACTTAGACCAGTTTAACTTTTTCATGAGGTGATAGCCTTTGTGACACGATAATCTTTCCTCCCAATGTGACGCAAGGATTTAAGAAGAAGAAAACAACTTCTGGCCCCTCCTCTCAAAGCAAGACACGCAGACTTTTTTTAAAAGGCACAAATATCAATTCTAAATAGATGACGAATTCTAAACAAAATAAAATAGGAATATCAATTAAAAAAACAAAAGACTTCTGCTTTCCAAAGAAGATAATTACATCTGCTTTCAGACTGAATTGCTTTCAGCTGGACAGGAACAGAACACTTAATACTCCTGCCATTTCAGTTATGATTATTATTCATTATATTAAAGTCCAAACAATAAATGAATCAATAATAGCATAAATCCAACAGGAAAAAGAACTAATTAAATAGGACACTGATGATGCTGGTAAATGATATGATCCCATTTAGTGCTTTTCCATAAGCACTTTTGAGCGTCTTTCAGCTTAACATTTTGCTTCTCAATGGAAAAACAAATTACCATAGAAATAAATGCAACTGAAGACATACACACTCTAAACAATGCAACAAATGGTAAAATAAAATAAAATAAATGATTGCTTAAAATAATAGAAACAATGACAAAAGGTACTATTAATATCACACAATTTTCTATTTTTGGCTTGACTAAATTACATACATACTGAACTTTGTATAATCATTTACTGTTCTTTCTATAGCATTCTAATTACCTTTACATTTTGTTTCTTGGATTTGGTACTCCTCAGCATTTGAAATGCCTTGAATGGTCATATCTGTATGGCCTGGCAGGAAAACTGAGCTAGTCCATGCTGTTGAAGCATGTAGAAATTGTGTAGGTTGGTGTCCAATCCTCAGCATATTGCTATTTTCACAGTACCTTTTCTTAGAGAAATGGTTCTCTGCTATGTCTATGATATTCCATTTATATTTCCTGTCAGGAAAGTGCACCAGCCCATCCCAGCATGGAAGGCCATGTTCTGGAGACTTGACAAACACTGGTTGACAAGCTGTTGGCATTGCCAAGATCTTGCTTAGCTGTGGCGTTCTGGCAAGTAAGTGTTTCCCCATTTCTCTTGATCGGGTGGAATTCACATGCATCGCCACCTGAGTGCACCGGTACGATGTAGAGGTTTTCAGCCATGTACTTTCAGCCACCATGGTCAGCTTCCATTCAGTGCAGTTAAATATATCAATTTCCCTTCTATTAAATCCAGCAAAGGCAGTTAGTTAGGTCTAATGTACACAGGGAGAGCTACTAGATGCAACTTTCACCAGAGCTACATCTAGAACATGGGGCTCGGGCAGGTTACCACCAATTTATTGCCTTGCTCATATGATCATTTGAGGTCTTCTGGGTCGAAGCTGGTCATGAACAATTTTCAGATGCTTAAAACACAAAACATCAAGGATTCAGCCTTGTTTGACTTTGCTCTTATTGTAGGCTGACCTGAGGGACACCCTGTTACCTAAGGCTAACATTCTTATGTGGGCATGCTTAGTAGTTCCGGTCCTTCTACTACTGCTTCTCTCTGCTTAGCTTTGTGGCCTCAGGGTAGAATCAGGTGCCACTCCTACCTTAGGAGTTTTAACCCTGCTGGCCTTATGCACGTAGCAGACAGTAGCAATGTCATCACAGAGCATTTACATGATTGCATTCCCTTAGACATTGATACAGAAAAAGAAGAAAATGTAACAATAGCACTGTAGGCACACAGCTATTTTAAGTTTACACACAAAATATTCACTAGTTAATTATAAACATCTAACTTTCAGTGTCGATGCAACTTAACAGGTTCCTGAAGGAAATATTTCTGGCAGTTTCCAGTCAGGAAAATCTGATGCAGATGGTTTTATTAGTCATACGTGATGTTCTTCTAAAATGCCACTGAAATACTGCATGAGGATTTGCACAGAACTTGAATAAACTATGCCTATTACTTGAACAAATATCAGTCTAGTAATACTTTAGTGAGATTTGAATGGATTCTTTGCCTATGTGCAAAATGGCATGAGTAATGCTAACCAACACATCTAGTCCTAAAACAGAGATTTATAAAACAGGGTAATAAACATGTGTTGATCTCACCTATTTATCCCCATCTTATACTTGGGTGTCACACAGTGTTAATTAACCATTTCCCACCTGTCACCAAGGATGATATTTAAATTTGATATTTAACTTTTAAGACAGGTTATTTATACTCTGGATATTCTCAGTTGTCATCAATAGAGCCAATCTACAGCAGTGAACAAAAGAAAAATTACCAGCAGTCGCAATCTTACTCCAATCTGATTTTGTTAATAATACATAAAGTTGCAGAAGTGCCTCAAGAAAATATCTGATTAGACTACGAATAGTTTCTAATGAACTTTTGCACAGCACTGTCTTGGATCATAATGCCCTCTAGCCACATTTACTATGTTCTTTAAAAGCCCTTGTACCTACCTACTCCTTACAAATGTGTTTGTGCATTTATTAGCAACTTTTTATATGAAAATAACTTAAAATGCAACTCCTATTGTTCTTTAGCCCTTTCCTATGTACACTTAACATTTGCATGCAACATAAAAATATCATAACAACTCCACAAGCTTTTGGAGAATGGAAATGGAAAGAGTGAACTAATACTTGCATTTGAAAAACAGGTTGCCTTCCAAGCACAATGGGTATTTTAATCAAAGGATCTGACCTGAGACCAAGAATCTATAGTAATACTAGTAAGTGTGAATGTGGTACTGGGATACTGTTGGCAGTGTCTTAAAGATACTTGAACCTGAAAGCAAAATATGGCAAAGGAACATATTGACTGCACATGAATGTGCATATGTGGGGGAAACCATTAGTACAATACTAGAAAAAGTTGTCAGTAGCTAGTCATGGAAACCCAAAGATCTGACATGTCTAATAGGCCAAAATATCTTAGGACACCAAGTTCTTTTGCCAAAGACTTATGAACCTGACACATTTTAAAAACAAGATTGCAACTGATAATGGGAAGATATACATAGAATGTATCCACACTGCATTTTGATACCATTTTAATTGTCTGAAACCCACAAACTATAGAATCCTGAGATCTGTAGTTTGGTGAATTAGAATTCTTGGCTAGGAGCTCTGGTATCATGGCTCAGGGAAGTGCAGTAGATCCCTTTAGGACAAAATTCTAGGATCCTCACTAAACTGTAGCCCCAGAATTCTACTGGATTCATCCACAAGAGTGAAATGAGTATCAAACTGCTATAGAAGTGTAGTATAGATACTCTTACAGGCAGATATTAGCAAAGCTAACACGGGGGCATTCATACGTACTGCTGAAGAGATGCAGATCGCTGTACTGATGCATATCGGGTTTGTTGTACCCATTTTGTTTTAGGTTCACCAATCTCTTTGAGTCTTGTTAACCCCTGTGTTATTCACACATGTCATCATTTCAAGATAAAATGGAACCACCTCCCTTCTTTTGAACAATACAGAGTGATCCAAATTGATTCAGAAGCTTATTCACACTGCCAACAATGCAGATCAATGTAGATCTTTCAGGACACGTCAGAAAAAAACCTGGTATCAACTATCCCAGGTTAAGTGGGGGTTTTGCCAGCCCCCCACCAAAAGTGTATCGAATGCATTCAGGATGTGTGTGAACAACAAGGATTCAACCTGGATTCATTCTGGATTATTTTCATAATGTGAATAGGACTACAGTTCCCTGAAGATAACCTTTACAATTCCTGGTTGCAGGTACTATCCCATCCTTAATCCCATCTATCTGTCTGTCTGAAACAAATGGTGACAGCAAAACAACATGGTTGTACTATCAAACTCTGATATGTTAGAAAAGGGAAAAGAACAACAATGTATATTCACTATGCATAAGGAGAAGCATATAACAAAAAGTTCATATACAGTATTCTTTTGATGTTTTTATTTTTCCAACTTCAAATGGAAGTTAGACATGTAGACTTTTAAAAGCCTTTACATTCAAAAGATGTATCTTTCTCTTATAATGAAATGATATATATGTCTACTCAGAACTAACTCCCATTAAGTACAACTGAATTTACTCCCAGATAAGTGGTGACAGGACTGTAGCCAATAATCTCCAAAGATTTCAAGGGCTTTTAGTCTTGATTTTTGCTATTGTCAGAGTGTAATTCTGCAAATGTGTGTGTTATAAAAAAGCATGACTTTACAAAACCTTCATGCTCTTTTAATACACACAAAGAGAAACACACACATACTCAACAATTTTCTTGGCTGTGAATTTATCTTCTGAGGTTTGGCATTGCTTCTTTTTTGTGTCCCTTTCTGCAATACATGAAGGTTAATCATGTTATAATGTGAAGAAATCTTTGGTCCCCAGAGCAAACCTTTTTTTAAATAACTGACAGACATATCAAGTTTGCTGATTAATATATTTTCACAATTCTTGAAAGAGAACAAAATTCAACAGGTACAGTGCACCCTTGGCATATGTGCCCTCACCGTACACAGTTTTAAGCTTAAGCGGACGGCAAGGGGCAAGATGGCACACACCAGCATTCAACTCAACGGGACTCCAGCATACGTGAACGTATTCCCCGCATATGGCAAGGGCATACTGTATATATTTTTATTAGAATGCCAGAATTTATTGGAGGTCCATCTGTGTCAAGCTTGAGATGAGGAAAGAAGCAAGCAGTTTGTGCCTATCTGTAACACAGTTTGTGGGCTTTGCAATTCTGCACAAACCTGCTGGAATAAGCCTAGCCATATGACAGTGCTGAATGGAGTTGAGGCTGTGATGCTGGGGCTGAAAGAGGAGATCTCCTCTCTGGTCTGCACACAGAGGTTAACTTCCAAATCTCCATATGGTGCAACTTATTGCTGATGCAGACATCTCTGCATACTCTTCTCCATGTATTTTATTTTCAGTTACAATGAAAATGTTTCTGCCACTGATGGACAGGACTAGGAAATAACTTTACTCTCTAGTGTAAATAAGTCTATTTAAGGAGAGGGAGTTTGCCATCTTCATGCATATACCTTCCATCTGTTCATATTTCTCAGCGACAGTCCCATTTAATTCTCTGTTATCCCATTTGTTAACCCGCTACAGTATTATTGTAATACGTTCCAGAGTTTTTCTCTTCCTCCCATTCTCCCACTTTGTTCTGACCTTACTTTAGTGGCATGACCAAGCTTGGTGACACATGGTGGGTGGGGGCTGCCAGGGGGCAGTGGCAGCCTCCCTTGCCTTCCCCACTTGGCCATCCACCTGCTGCCTGCTCAGGGCTGCCAGATGGGCAGCCTGGCAAGTACAGCAGTGGGAGAGGATGGAAGTCGTGCACTTGTCCCTCCACCACCGCCACAACTGGCTCTTGAGGAGAGAGCCAAACAGTGGCCAAGCCCCTTTTCCTTTGCTGCCACCATGGTTCCCTCCAGAGGAGAGAGCTGGGTGGCGGTGAAGCCAGCAGGGGCATGTGAGCCCCTGCACCTCCCACTTCCTATCTCACCTACTCCCGCTCCCTGGCCACCACCTGGCCAGGCACAGAAAGGGCTGCTGGGTGGTGCTGCTTACTCTGTCCTCCCTCTGTCCATCCTCTCCCACTCCATCACTTGCCTACCCAGCTGTTACCTGCCCTGTCCAAGCTACGTTGGGGCCTTGGAGACCTTTCCTGAAGATGGGACATCCATTCCTTTATAAATTGGGTTTCTCCAATATAACCAACACCTCACAACTATAAATGTGTAATTATAAACATGCCCGTATATACCCTCTATCATTTGACAGATGAAAGCTGGGATACAGGTAGCCAAGCCACATTGGAGTGTGGTAAAGATGAAAAATATTATTAATGAAGAAGAACAGACAAATTAGAAGAGGCTGCAGCAGTTTGATTTTGCCTAAATCTACAGTTGGAAGGCATGCATGTGCATGTTCATAATTATACATTTATAGTTGTGATGTGTTGGTTATATTGGGAAAATCCTATTTATTAAGGAGTGAAGCTTCTAGGATCTTAAAATGATATCCAGTCTTTGGGAGAGGTCTCCCTAGCTTGGAGAGGGCAGAAATCAGCTACCAAGGCCATGTCAAAAGAGACAGAGGCTGTGTGTAAGCCATTGTGCACCTGCAAATATTTTGGGACAGCAACTGCAAGCATTCTGCCGCATTGGCCATGCTTGCTAGGTATTTTGGGACTTGTAGTCTGTCAATCTCTAGAAGCTTATAGTTGCCCATCCCATTGTAAACAATACAGATAGAGACCAATTTTTCTGAAAAGGCCAGTTTAATTGTAGATATTACCCTCTCTGCTTCACTCCATTTTGCACTGCTTGTGGAAATAGCTTCAAGTTAATCTTCAGTTAACAAGGAAGACACCAAATACAAAGAACTAATGAATGTCTGCACAATGTCCATGTTGCCCACAACAACTGATGTGGATTTCCTCTTGCAGAGACATACTCCTTTGCATGTTAAAATTTGCCAATAGTGAGAGGATCACCATAGGGTTCATCAAAACCCTTAATCTCTTATCCACTCCTCAGTTTGCTCAGCTGTGCACAATGCAGCAACCCAACATCCCATTATGAGAGGTGTCTACAAGCCTTCTCCCTTCAACTTAATTAATAGTTCAGATTTGCCTTTTCCTTTGTCTCTCATAGAGTTCTGATGTGTGGCCCAAGTGTGCAGGAATAGTGTAAGGAAAGCTAAAGGTCAAAATGTGCTAAGGCTGGCTAGGCAAGCAAAGAGCAAGAAAAAGGGTTTTTTTCAGATACATTTGAGGCAAGAGCATGATCAAGGTAGTAGTGGGGATCACAATGAAAAGGCAGAATTATCCACTACCTATTTTGCTACAATTTTTTTTTAAAAAAGAGAACTGTGGCCTTGGCAAGGGATCTAGGTTTCAAAGCAAGATTGACAGAAAGTTAGTCAGGAATTACCCAGCTAACCTTAACAAGCTCAGATCTGCAGGACCAGACAAATTACATCCCAAAGTAGTGAAGAAAATTGCTGATGTACTTTCTGAACCACTTGCCATCATGTCTGAGAAATCTTGGAGAACAGAGATACCAAAAGGGATGCCAAAGACCCAGAGAATGGCAAAAAAGGCAAAAAGAAAAAAAAATATCCAAGAAACTAGACCAGTCAGCCTAACCACAATATCAAGAAAAATACTAGAATTGACTATACAGGTCTCTGTCTGCAAATATCTTGATGGCAATGCAGTAATCTACTGGAGCCAGCATGGTTTGTCAAAAATAAATCCTGCTAAAATATATTTTTTTTCTAGTCAAGTTACTAGTTTAGTAGATGGTGGGAATGCTGTGAATGTCATTTATCTGGATTTCAGGAACAAATTTTATAAGATCCATCATAATGTTTTGATTAGTAAACTTATTAAATGTGAAATAAATAGGAACACTGTCAGATGGATTCAAAACTGGTTGGAAAACTGTGCTCAAAGAATCATCATGCTTCAGACTGGAAGGAGGTCTTGAGTGAAGTGCCTCATGTTTCTGTCCTAGGGCCATTATTCTTTAATATTTTTATCAATTACTTTAGATGATAAGGTGGAGGGAATCATGATCAAGTTTCTGGATGACACAAAACTGTGGGGAATGGCCAAAACATTGGAAGACAGGAACAGCATTCAAAAGGACATAAAGATAAATGAGAAAATTGGGTTGGAATTAATAAAATGAAATTAAATAGAGACAAATGCAAAATTCTACATTTAGGCCACAAAAATCAAATGCACAGGTATAGGATGGGGGAAGACACGACTCAGCAGTACTGCATGCAAAAAGGACCTTGGGAGTATTGTTGATCATAAGCTTTACAACATTCTGAATCTGATGCAAAAAAAGGCAAATGCTACTTTAGAGCATTAATAGAGGCATAGTTTTTAAGTTGAGGGAAGTAATAGTTCCACTATAATCTGAAGTGGTTAGGCCCGCCCTGGAATACTCTGTTCACTTCTGGGTACCTTATTTTAAGATGGAAATACAGCATTTCCACACTGAAGAAATAAACCAGTTTGATACCCCTGTCATGGTTCCATCCTGTGGAATCCTGGGATTTGTAGTCTGGTGACGTATTCAGCCTGGTCTGTCAGAGAGCAATGGTGCCTCATTCTTATTGTGTGCCTTCAAGTCAATTCCATCTTCTGGCAATCCTGTCACACAGCTTTCTCCCCCCCCCCCTTTTTCTTTATTTTGTTAAAATACAACAATTATTTTAATTTTCAAGATTGTTTTCTCTTTCCATCGCCAAGTACAAAGTCTTTTTACAGGAGCTTCGGAAGTGGAAAACAAAACACTAAAGAGAGGCAGAAAAGACTGCTTTAACATTCTGCAAATTATTTTGAATCCACTGCATCTACTGAATCTACTGAGTTTTCTTGACGAGAATCGTTCAGAGGAGGTTTTGTCACCGCCTTCCCGGCAGGTTGAGAGTATGTGACTTGCCCAAGTGGGTTTCATGTCTAAGCGGGAAATCAAACCCTAATCTCCAGTGTCATAGTCCAACACTCAAATCACTATGCCATGCTGGATGTCCAGTTTGGTGCCTCAGCAAACTACAGATCCCAGGATTGTGTAGGGTAGAGGCATGTCAGGTAAAGTGGTGTTAAACTGCTTTAATTCTGCAGTGTAGATATACCCACAGACAAGCTGGAGCAGGTTAAGAGAAGATCATTGAGGATGATGTTATGGAGAACAAAACATATAAGGAAATGTCGAAGGAGCTGAGCATGTTCAACTTGGTGAAACGTAAATTGAGGGGTGACATGATTACATTCTTTAAATATTTCAACAGGTAGGCTTGTTTGCTGCTGTCCCAGAGGGTAGGACCACATCTAATGGTCTGAAATTACAGGAGAGTAGGTTGTAGGTTTTGACTGAATATTAGAAGAAACTTCTTGACAGTAAGAGGTGGTGGTGGGTCTCCTTCTCTAGGCATCTCCAAAAAGCAGCTGGACAGCTATCTGTTGGAGGCACTTTAGCTGGAGATCTTGTAATGAGGATGGGACTGGACACCATGGCCCATTAAACTCTTCCAACTCCATTTATTATTAAAAAGGGGTTCACAAAATAAATCTCTTAAGAAAGAAAATAAATGCCATTGTTCCACCGCCATATTCCAACAGATGACAGATCTAGCAGTTTAGACTCTCAGACTCTTAACACGTAAGAGCTTTCCAATTGCATTGAGGTTAGCAGGGCATCTGTGTTTATTAGTTGCTTCAGGAAGAGAGCACCATGTGGCCAGCTGTCAGATGCAACTTATGTCCCTTCTACAGGCCAGCAAAGATGAAAGGGGGAGTCAGAGGGTGAACAAGGCAACAAATGCCTCAGATAGCTGAAATGCCTTCTGGGTGAGTTATTATCATGACCATTGAATTTCAACTCCATCTGTTTGTTTTGCCAGTTCCAGGAAAGGAAACACTCACTAGTTGCTAGGCAACAAGTACTCTCTCTGGCCCTAGCCAACCCCCCCCCCCAAACAACCCACACCAAAAAAACCCACAAAAAGACAAAAAAAACAACGACACAGACACACACAAAACAGTGGATAGAAAAAGGAAAGAGTGGTCTTCGTTTTCCAACCTCACACCATCAGAATCCACATTAACATTTCAGTCTTTAGGCTTTCACTTCTTTGGGGGAAGGCATGGTGGGAGGAATCTAATTCTGCATGCATATGAACCTCGGGTAGTTTTTAAAGTGGTTGTATTGAAGCTTTTAGCTGAACAGAAGAAGACTAAAATATGTTCAACCTGAAACAATGGATAAAACTGAAGGGGAAGGATAGCTGTAAAGTAATTTTTCCTGAGCTATGAATATCAACTTGTATGCAGAAAATATCATATAAAGAGCAGATTTAAAGTGAGAAGAAGGAGGAGTGAAGATAGGAGGAAGAAACATCAACAATCTAAGATATGTGGATGACACCATACTACCAGGTGAAAACACCAGGGACTTGGAACAATTACTAAGAAGAAAGTGCAAAGGCATGACCACAGAGGAGCTACATAAATTCAACCTGGACCATGAAGAAATTGAAATAGTAAAAGAGTTCCCTTACCTTGCATCAAATATTGTTCAGAGTGAAGACCACAGTCAAGAAATCAGGAGAAGACTAGGAATGGGAAGGGGACCTATGAAAGAACTAGACAAGATCTTAAAGAGTAAAGATATACAATTGAGCACTAAAGTCAGAATTGTCCAAGCCACTATATTCTCCATTACCATGTATGGATGTGAGAGTTGGACAATGAAGAAAGTGGATAAGAAGAAAATCAAATTATTGGAGATGTAATGCTGGAGAAGAGTGCTGCAGATACTGTGGATATCCAAAAAGACAAATTGGTCCTGGCGTATCCCTGGCGTATCCTTTGGGGCGGCCTGCACCCACCCCTTTCCCCGACAGATCGAGGCCTCAGCGGCCACAGTGGCAGCCCCAGAGGCCCCGATCCACCGCTTTTCTATGCCTTGGGGAAGCGGCAAAATGCTGCTTCCCCGCGGCCTAGAAAGGGGTGTCCTTGAGGCTTCATGCCTCAAGGACACCCTGACAGCGGCAGGGAAAGGCATCTGTATCACTGTATTGCGGTATCTCTGTATTGCTGGTGCAGCCATTTAAAGGCTGCGCCAGTGATACACGCAGGAAGGAGCTCCGAAACGGAGCTCCTTTTGGCGCCACTGAAAGGGTGCCACAAGCGCCCTTCAGCGGTGCCAAGATGTAACGGCTGTGCCACGCCATTTGGACACGACATGGCCGTTATGACAAAATGGTGGTGCCCGTGTGTACTGGGCGCCGCCATTTTGACACCCCCATCACGTGCTACGGGTGAGGCCGGTATGGATGCTGCGTCCTTGGCCAACTCCTTGCATGTGATGGGGGCGGTGCAAAGGCCCGTTTTAATCAGGCAGGACTCATTAGAAAAGACAATAATGCTAGGAAAGTTAGAGGTAAGCAGAAAGAGAGGAAGACCACATGCCAGATGGATAGACTCAATAAGGATGTCACAGGCCTGAATTAACAAGACCTAAGTAGAGCGATGGAGGGCAGGAGGTCTTGGAGACGTCTCATTTACAGGGTCTCTATGAGTTGGGGTCAACTCGAGGACAGTTAACAACAAAAACATGAATATCAGTGTACCAACTCAAGGCCTAAACGGTCCAGAAGCAATAACATAATTCTAGTATTATGTAAAGTGATCTTGCAGCACCTTTGAGACTAACTGAAAGAGTGAAGTTAGTAGCATGAGGTTTCACAGACTTAAGCCTACATCCTCAAGTTTCAGAAAGCTCATGCTACCAACTTCTCTCTTTCACCTAGTCTTAAAAGCATCACAAGATTCCTTTGTACTGTATACTGATTTTCCAGACTAACACAGCTATGCCTTTGAATCATTCTATTATATGCAAATAAACCAGCTCACATTTATTTGTTTAAGACTCCATCCTTCTCCTGTTATTGGCATTCAAGGCCATGGAGACATTCCAGAGACATATTCTATCTTTCCCTCTTAACTGATTTTGTGTGCCAATAAAAAAAGGACTGAAGAAGTGGTGGGTAAACACAGGGCTCTTACAAATAGGGTGCTTCCAGGCAGAAGGCTCTCTTGCTGCTAATTAAAAACCATCATATGATTATTCCATCTTCCCTCTGTGAACAGATTTTTTTTTTCTGGTAAAAAAAGAAAAAGGCAGAAGAAATGTGTGTGTGTGTGGGGGGCACACCAGAAAGTAACAAACAGCACACCAGCACACATGTTCTGCTGCACAGAATTTACTGTTTGAGGCAAGATGAGTGCAAGAAAAAACGTTGTCTGGAAGTCATTGACTTCCTACTAAAATTCCATGACTGAAGTAAGGCAATTGCAAGTAGAAGTTTAATCTGAAAACATATTTGTTCCATTTTTCTGCTGAGGCTAAATCAATATCGAGAATTAAAAATACACTGATGGTTCTTTAGCCACATTTTCTACTTGGAACAGGCCCAGGTAGTCAATTAGTAAAGATGAGGCATGCAAGATGCTATTTCATTCATGCAATACATATAATTTATATATAATGAATTACACATCCTATGGTAATTTTAGAGATTACAGTATATTCTGCAGATGCTCAGGACTCAACCTCAAGGTATCACTCAATGACTTCTCTATTTATCTAGCAATTAAAAAAACATGTTTATGATACTATTCTTATTAGGAGACATTCATAGTGAAGTACCTTACGTGATAAAGTCTGGAACAATTAGTAGACAATAAAGGTCTTTTACAAATGCTGTCCTCAAAATATGCTGCTCTCTCATAAATAGTTGTACTGAATATTACCCACATAAAAATTTATAGTAATACATTCCAGCTTAACAAAAAGGTAATTGCATCTATAAAAAGAATGTAAATAAGTTTGTATTATTAATATGTTAATACAAACAGAACCTAAAGACACATGATGATTGAAAAAGTAAAAAATAAATAAATACAATACAGCTTTTAAAACGTAATAGGCTTTAAAAACTTTATAGGTATTTCTTCTTTGTTTTTTTTAAACATATATATTGGACAACATTATAAACTTGTAAAGATGTCATTGTTCTGATGTTTTGCAGAACATGGAAGTAAGCATACTCCAAAACAAATAGATTGTTTCTCAATGGCATCTGGTACATTAACTGCAGATTTTTTTTTTTGCTGCAGTTAAAGACAAAACAAGACATTTTCTTGACAGATAAACAGCAACTACAAAGTTCTTGCATGCTGCTACTGAATTCAAGTTCTGTAGATGAAGAAATTAGATTTCTTCTCCATAACAATTACTTTGTTAGAAACCACAAGGTTGGAGTAAGTGACTGATTTACACAGATTTGATCTAATGCAAGGGCTTGGGTATGAAGTAGCCCAAAGTGATAAGGTGTTTTCTTGCTTCTTTTTTTTTTTTAGCACTGAAATATGCAAGCATCTGAGGGCACAGAAGTGGGTGGGCACCAGAATGATAGAGATCAACTAAGGCAAATGTAATCAGGCTTATGGGTAGAAGTGCATTTAGGTCAACCAACAAGCTAAATTTGCACAGGTGCAAAGAAGTTATGGTAACTTCTTTTTACTTTGCAGTCAAAAGAGAAAACATAAGAGAAGCAATGGAAGAACAAGGGTCAAGAAAACAATGGAGGGCATCAGGATAAGGTGAGGAGAAATGGGTCTTTCCCCAGTCCTTTCACTCCTTTTCATGTAGAAACTAGACCCCTCCATCCAATGCACCCTTTATATGTGAACTGGCAAATGGCTCCAAAGCCCCTCAAAAAAGATTGGCTAACCTTATCACAAAATGGCCAGTATACAATTATGTACTGCTTTTAAAAGAGGCAGGACAGAAAGGCCACCATCTTGGCAAACCACTGTTGCGTTCAATTCTCAAGGGGATTCTTTTAGTTTGGGTCGGATATTTGTAGGGGCACGTAAGACAGTATTCTTTCCTTAAAGGCCAAATTAATTCTAAATCTAATACAGCCATGCCAGCAATGAAGGAAAATTGGTTCAGTTAACTAGTTATTTTTCTCTAAAGTCAGATGTTGTTTTGGGTTTCAGGAGATTTTAACAAATAATGAAGATATCTCTGTATAGTTCTAGAATTCAAAAACATAGTTGGGTTAGGAAAAAAATCAGCATTGTTTCTAGAAAATGCATACTGCAAACTGAAAAATCAGTATGCAAAGGGAACTTTGAGACTAACTACCAGCTACTTTCTTTGGTTAGTCTCAAAGGTGCTAAAAGATTCCTTTGAATCTGTATAGTTCTATTTCTCATATTCAAAAGTGACAACTACCTGCTTTCTTCCTTTTCCTCTTTTGTCAGTAGTGAAGTGTGTCTTTTGTTAACTGAGCCTCTCTGTTCTTCCACTAGAATTCCACCCCTTTGTTCATGCAAAGCAAGTCAGACATGCTCTCTTGAATTATTCTCTGATACATTTGCAATCGCACTGTCTCTTCCCCTCCTTGCTTTCCGTTCTCTCTCATTATTCTTACAAAGATATGAACCTCAACCCCAGTGATTTCTTGTATGGTTATTCTGACTCATTCCAAGATTTCTACATAGAACTACCGCACACCCATGGACTTCTCCATTCACTTCAATAGGGGACATGCCACATACAGACATCGTCTTATTTGAAGTGAGTGGGTAAATAAACTAAATCACAAGCTACATATGACATCACAAAGTAAATGTGGCATTTAATGTATAGTCTAAAGCTATAGCTCAATTGTTTCCTCAATTAGGGATGGGGAATATGCAGCCTTCCAAAAGATGTGAGACACTAGTTCTTATCCCAGATCATTGGCCAAGTTGGGTTGGGTTGATGGGACTAGTACCCACAAATGAAACCAGACATCCCCCCACTTTAATTAATTTAAGTGGGATTAATGGAAGGGAAATGTTTTTGTAAATATCAAGATTTATCCCATCCCTCCCCAGCTTCAACCTTCCCCAAATCTGCCCCCTCCTATGTCCATTTTGTGGGAGCACTCTTATTGGAACCAATGGAATCCCCCTCCCATGTCTCTAGCCAAAACAGGTAAGAAATTTTAAGGGTTGTGGTAAGGAATATTCCAATGTACTGTGATCGTTAGGAAACAGGGTTCCCCCTCCCAATATGTTTAATTAGCTAAAGAAAAGCTGGGGACTATATAGTTAAATACTAGCTATAGTTTCTCTCTGACTGTTCCTCTGAATCAACGACAATGCAAACAATGGAAATTGAAGCAGCTTCGTGAAGCACACACAACGTGGGGGGTGGGGGCAGAGACAATCATCATCATAGGCAGCCCCCCAGAACCTTGCAGCTTATAACAATCATTATGATGGTGTGTGAGAATCTTTTTTTAAAAATTCCTATTATTATTAGTGTGGGTTTTAAAGTGTTTTAATTTAAGTTTTAAATACTGGTCAATTTAATATGTATGTGAAGTCGAAGGCTTTCATGGCTGGCATCCATAGTTTTTTGTGGGTTTTCGGGCTATGTGGCCATGTTCTAGCAGTTTCTTCTTCCGATGTCGCCAGCATCTGTGCTGGCATCTTCAGAGAATGTTTGCCTGGAAAGGACGTTGTCCACACATATATATAGCCAAGTCCTTTCCAGGCAAACATTCTCTGAAGATGCCAGCTACAGATGCTGGCGAAACGTCAGGAAGAAACTCTGCTAGAACATGGCCACATAGCCTGAAAAACCCACAAAAACCAATTTAATATGTACTTTACTATGGACACTTTAAACGGAACTTCTTTTTAACTACACTGGAAGCAGCCTTGCATCCTAGCCCTTGAAGAAGGTACTGTTTATTTTGAATGAATGCAAGTTTCACCAAATATGTGAAGCATTAGAAGAAATGATCTGGATGTAAACCATGTAACACTTTATGTGTTCTCAAAGCCTCAGCATCTACAATTGAACCCCTATGTTACAAATATATAGACAAGATCTAAACTTAGAAAGACGTTAAAGAGCCATATTTGTCTACCTGACATGCTGCTGGGAATCAACAAAAGGTAGTCATTCTCATTGCTCTTTTCCACCAGTGTCACCTGTCAAGGATAAAACAATGACAATAAGTTCTTCAAAATGTAATGAGCATTATTCTGGCACTGCCAGACTACAACCCAGATGGGCATTATTGAACTGTAGTTTTAAGAACTGGTGCCTAAGCTTATGTTTCTCTCCTTCCATCCCATCCTCCTTGTGTGTCATGTCTTTTAGACTGTGGATCTCAGGGCAGGAATTGCCACGCTACTCTTCTTTGTAAGTCACTCTGAAAACTCATAGTGCTTCAAATTTATTTTTATTTATTTTTAAAACATTATATCGTATCCTTGTGTTTACACACAATTAGGGACACCAAGAAACAATTATATCTAATTGTAAAATTAAAGTACTAAAACTCAAATACATTCCAAACGCTGTCTCCTGAATAGGAGTACTGTACTTCAATCTTGTCAGGATTAAGACCCAGTTTATTAGCCCTTACCCAGCCCATTCCTGATTCCAGATACCAGTCTAGAATGTCAGCAGTTTCCCTGGTAATGGAGGAAAGAGTAAAATGGAGCTGTGTGCCATCCATATGTTGGTGATAAATCACAGAGACTGAGATATTAATTAAGGGTGTAATAATTTCACTAATGATTAGTGATTGTGAATATCGGAGTCAGTTTACATTAACAATGGATGGGGATTTAAAAAACATGTTGAGGTTATTTTAACAGTTCATGTTAACTTTAGAAAGGGTAGGGGTAGGAGAGGAAATGGCATATAACACTTGGCTTGCCTGCAAGTGACACATTTTGTTGTTGGCATCTCCCAATGAATTGTTTTAGGAAATTTAAGTTGCCTTCCCCAGCGTGACAATTTCCAGATGCATGAAACTGCCACAATTGGATTTTTGACTGTGGATGGCGGTATTCCTAGCCCAAACTCCTCAAAAGTGCCAGGATGGGCAAGGGTGTCTGAAAGCACAATATACAGCTAACCTATACAGGTATGTTTTGCCACTCCCTTGCTCCAATTCTTCTCTTCTTTCTAATCCACTCCTGGCAACACATATGCTATTCACTCAATCTTTCATATATCATAGACTTTTAAGAGAAAACAACATAAAACCTGTCTAAAATATAATACATAATAATGTATAAAAATAATAATGTCTAAAAATGTCTTTAAAATAACTGGAGAAATAATGAATATATGCTACTCATTAAACAAAACCATGTAGAGTAATGTCATCCCCACTAATTATATTACTTCTGAATGCTACTTTCCCCCCATTGCAAAACAAGTAATTCATTACAGTTAACTGCATTACTCTGCTTTACTACATGGATCCTTGGACAAGGCAATAAACAGATGATGAACAAGCATCACTTAGAGGATGTAAATCCTGACTTGATTCATCCTTGTGCAGTAAATAGGAAAGTCTTGATAATTTTCTTCTTTGGTCTCAGAGAAAGTTGTGCTTTTTCAAAAGTGGCTTTTCTGTTGTCATATTTTGTGCAAATTGCTAAAACCATGACCCTCCACCCAACCGGTATTACTGTCTCAACCAGAGCCAAGATCTCTCAAAGTCACAACCATAATCTTAACAACAGTGAGGTTTCTTCACATTCCTAATAACTCTTTCTCATATACTGTATAGAGATAGAGGGGTACAGAAACGTTGGAATCATAAGAACCTGAGTTAGTGTTCTCATCATGAAATGAAGCTTTCCTCACACATCCTTCCCATTAGAGCTCCCTCCTTCCATCCCTGTAAATCAGATCTTATATGCACACAGGGGGCTTCAGATGGAATGGGAAGGTGGATGGAAACGCTAGAGTCCCTTTTATGGGAGTAGAATTACCTTCTGCCCAAACTACAGATATATAAACGACCAGATACAACAAAATCTAAAATCCACAAAAGAGTGATACATTTATATATACCAACCAAAATGAAGAAAATACAACATGCAGTATTTCAAAACTTCACTGCCTTCCTCATCAGGCAAAATGTTAAAAATCTGACAGGAGAAGAAAGATGACAATGTTTGAGTTGCAGGCCTACATTTTGTCCCACAATATATTTTTGTTGTGTGTTAAGATAGACTATAGAGCAGTGACTCCCAAAGTTTGTACCTCCAAGTGTTTTGAACTTCAACTCCAAGAAGCCCCAGCCAGCTTGGACAACAGTCAGGAATCCTGGCAGCTGAAGTCTAAAACATCTGGATAACCAAAGTTTGGGAACCACTGCTCTAGAGGGACATCTATGCAGACAGTATCCACTTCCCTTCTCACCCATGTGAGGGTTTGTAGTTTTGTCAGATATTTAGTGGTGTTATACTGTATTATTTCTGCAATACAGATTAGACTTAAGTAATTATATGAATTTGTTAAGGCATTATTTTATTTTTTTAAATGCTTCTCTGAGAATTATAAAGAAAGGGCATATATTTTGCTCTTAAATATGAAACAAGTCAGGATTTAATATGGAGCATTCATTTATTTCATATTATTTAAAGATCACGCATAATTCAATGGGATTTAAATCTGAGTATACAAACAAAAAACTGCACATAAAAGCCTCATTCAACTAACCTGTTCAGAAATCAGCCTTTCCATATAACAAGATCACTGGAATGCATTTATACATTTTTGTTCAGCAGTTTTCCCACCAGCACATCTCTTTCTCTAAATTATACAATTGATACAATATCACCCCTGCCTCTTCCATTACCAGCAACAAGGAAAAACTGTTGTTCTCCATACTTCCAAACTGAGATTCAAAATCAAAAGGAGAAAAAAAATGTATATATACAATAGCATGTAAATTTGGGATGTAGTTCATGGCCAAATCTAACATATTGTATTATGTTCAGAACATACCGTCTTGCATTAACAATTGAAAACAACATACAGTTTAAAATGCAAATAAAATAAAATGTAAAATAAATGCATATTAACATAAGTATTATGTAACATTGTGTGTTATTTTCTGTTGTATGTTGAAAAGAAGGCACAAAGATTCAGAAATGGAACTGAGAATCTACAATTCCTGAGAACAATTATCAACATCAAATTAACCTGTTTACTATCTAGATTTTTATTTTATTTTTTATTATAGTGCTACAATTGCATAAAATACTAAGAATAAAATTATACAAACAAGCCAGTGTGTCTCAACCTGGTGCCTTCCAGATAGACTTGTTGGCCATGATGCCTAAGGATGGTGGTATTTAGAGAAACAGAGTTGAGGATGGCCAATTTAGAACTCTTTTCTAATGAGTTTTTCCTTCTCATGATGTGTCCAAAGTACGACAACATCAATTTAGCCATTCTGAATTCCAAGGAGAATTTGGGCTTTATCTGTTCTAGGGTCAATTTGTCTGTCTTTTTGCCCATCTACGTTAATACCTCAGCACTCTTCTCCAGTACCATATCTTCATAAATAAAGGTTAATAATAATAATAATAAAATAATAATAATCTTGAATGAGTTGATTCTTTTTCTGTCCGCCATCTGGCTCTCACATCCCTACTTGGTGATGGGAAATACAATGGTTTGGACAATTCTAACTTTAGTATTCAGTGTTATCTTTGCACTTTAGGATCTTGTCTAGTTCTTTCATAACTGCCTTTTCCAGTCCTAGTGATGATACCTCAACCCATATCTCTGTATGACCTTGTTCAGTGTTTTCATGTCTTGTTTGTCTGTTTAAAGGTTTAACCCAAGCTCCCATATTAAAATATAGCTCATATATTTCATTCAAAATTAATTATATTGAATTTGTTACTCCAAAATACATTACTAATGTAATTCTTTCCCTGAAAAGGAAACAGGAGAGAGCAGAAGGTGTGTGTATGGCATAGTGATGCATGGGACTTTCATTCTGGCATAATGATAAATCAATATATCCATTCCCACAAATAGGAAAAACAGTGCCTTTGCTTTCCTATATCAAGTCTACACAATTCACTGTTTCCAGTGCATCTGTAGAATGACAAATTACAAAATTTCCATATTTTATCCCTTTATGATCCCTTAAATCATTTCTCTTGCCAATACTCCATACCAATTCATCCAGACAGATTTAAGCTTTCCTAGACCATGGGGCAAAAACTATTTATTTCTAAATAGGGCTGTTTGTTTTGTAAATGAGTTATTTCTGCCATGATTATGATGAAAATTATAATTTTTGGGAACTTCTAAAAACCAAGGAAACAAAATTCTTAACTTGGTTGAATATGTGGGGATTAAAATCTAGACATTTAGGGGCAAAGTATTCAAAGTCCCCTGGTGGGATAAGCAAATGTGTCCTCTTTTCTTTTTTAAAATTTCAAATTCTTTATCTTGCATTTCTGAAGCAATTGGCAATTTGGGAAAGTTCTAAGCAAAACCACACAAAATTCTCATCCTTCCTTACTTCTGAGTGGGATGTGCTAATACTGTAGTTGCGCCTATGTTTTCTGATATTTTAACCAATTGTGTTATAGATATGTTTTTTATACTTCATCATATTCAGCATTACACACAATTTCTAACACATTGGAGATGCTTACAACCCAACAGTCACACAATAGTACAATTCTGGGGCTAGGGTTAATTGGGAAATATTGTCCATTACACATTTTTTTGGAACAACAATAATGTACGTAAATCACAATTTGAGCATCAATTTCTTCTTTAACCAAGTGAGTCCAGTGTACACTTTAAAGGATTCATAATGAAATCTGAATTCACTGTAAATTTGCTTTCATTATAAGGAAGAAGGTCTGCCTAGTTTCTCTTATTACCTTTGGCTGCTATGACCTCACTGTGTAAGAAAGTTTTTCCTACAGCTTTGAAATTTGAAACACTTCCATTTTCAGTTTGGTTCATTTCTACCGTTACTAATTTCTGGTATTCTTCTTTTTCTCTAAGGTGCTCAAGAGCATTTCAGGCAGCTATGTGCTGAAATGAATGCTGTTCTGTTGTGGTATTTTATATTTTAATTATTTTGTATGCTTTGCTGTACATGGCTTTGTGCTTCTTTCAAACACAAAATTGTCTGATTAATTAAGTAAATAACAATAAAACTGACATAGAGAAATCAAGCCAGGGGAGTAGGAACCCACCCTGTCCTCCTCACTGAGAAATGTCACCTTAGTGACATTAGTATGGGAAATTATCCTATAGCACCCTCCTGTGGATATATTGTATTATTTTTATGGAAGACATCCTGTTCAGAGGTAACCTCATTAGACATATTTAAAGAAATAGTGTTCTACATAAAATAGATCTGCTGTTAGCAGATATTTCAATAACAGAATAAGCAAGGGATGTTTCTTTTGTTGGATCTTCATCTTCAGAAAGTTAGTACATGGAGCAGGGGTTATATCACACCTGTTTGCCAAAGTACACATGAAACATTTTATGCTGCATTGGGGTATTCTGATTTAAATGAAGACAATCTAAATCAAGAATTTAAATCAGCAGCAAGGAAAACACAGACCAATGCTTAGAAACCAGAGACAGGTTTCTGGCTTTGTTAATACATATAAGACTACTAAGCAAGATTACTGCCTTGAAGAATAAGAGTGAAAACATAAATACACTTATTTGGAAATACACACTATTGAACAATATGAGCCAGAGCTCCTGGTTAATTGTTATAGAGGTTTTCTCTATAAAAGGAAAATTTTTATCTTGTAAGCCGCCCCGATTGCATTTTGTAGAGAGGCGAGATATAAATAATAATAATAATAATAATAATAATAATTATTATTATTATTATTATTAAAATAAAGATCTATGTTGTTGGTTGGTTGAAAAATAAACATATATACTTTAGAATTGCACACACTGGGGTATACAGGTATTTGGGCATAAGATTCAACATTTTCAAAGGAGCAAACACTTCTTAATGATCTCAATGGATAAGCCTAGATTGAAACTTCCTAGTTGGTTGTTCCTCTGAGGATGTGCTAGTCCCTGTATCCAGAAGGGATCACATAATAATAAATGTTGTATTATGTGTTGGACTGTTTATCATACAACCCTATGCAGTTCACCCCGCTGTTTCACAGATGAATACACATGACAGATTATGGTCTGCAAATATGAGTAGAAATTAAAAAAACAAACAATTAGTTTTTTTAAAAAATCCTTTAACTTAAAAAACACACAGTTATTATCCATCATATTATTCATGATAAATTATACAGCCAATTCTTTGGTACCTATTTATGAGCTATGATTAATTCTTGTGCATTTCTATAGGTCAGTACATATCCTGATATCCATAAATGTTTTGTCTGAAACAAGCCCCATCCAAAGGATGATATTACATATGCTGTTAATCTGAAAAATTAAAGAATATTCCTCTTATTTTAAAATACTAACTAGAAATGTTCATATTAGTCAGAATTTATTACTTTGCTTGAAATCTGACAAACATGTTTTTAATGTGGGAGATTTACATATCAGGGTCATATGCCGAAGAATACCCTGCACCAGTAGTAATTTTGTACAAATCTGCATCCTCAAATTTTGGACTTCAACTCCCAGTCAACATAGCAAATGCTCATGGATTCTGGGAGTTGAAGTCCAACAACATCTGGACAACCATGTTTAGGAATCAGTGTTCTAGACTGTGGTCATCCAGAAGTTGTTGAGCTGTAGCTTTCAGCATTCCATTATATACAATGGCATAGAAAAATGGCAAAATCAAGGATTGCTTTGTGGAAATTAATATATATGTTCAAGTTGTGGATGCAGAATCCATGGATACACGGAGCCGACTGTATGTGCAACTGTTATACTTTGGAACAATGCAATATATAATTTTAGCAATAAGGGGTGAACTCCTGTCAGCAGATGTGTGTCTTCGTAGCTACTTCTACTAAGGCTACCACTCAAAAACCTACCCCTTCAGTCAGGCACTGCCACAATAAGTCAGTTTCTGAGGCACTGAAACTTGGGGTGCTGAGAGATTATGACTGCATCAGTCTGCTAGCTGTGGAGCACACAGAGACAGACAACTGGAGAGACCCCTTCAGGCTCCTTCTGTAACAGTTTGCTCAACATGACCTGCAACTAAGGCCCCATTCCCATTCAGCAAAAAAACCGGCTTATTTCGCTGCGATTCTGACTCGGATTCTGACTCGAATCTGACCCATCGTTCCCATTAAAAACGGGTGCAAACAGACCCAGGTTTTTTTTACCCGTTTTCGTTCCCATTGGTATTTTCCCTCTGGTAATTTGAAGCGAGTTATTTTGCTCCTTGTTCCCATTGCCCTTCTGGGACCTCTTTTTTTTTTAAGCAGCTGTCAATCAAATGCTTAACACTTGACGTCACAGCCAATCTGTCGCTTAGGTGCTTTTCCCCTCCAGGAAAGGAAGAAGGAGCCTCTATTCCCCTCAAATCTATTCTCTGGAAGAGAGAAGTAGCCACTATTCTTCCTAAACCCCTTTGCATCCAAGGCTATTCTGTGTCTTCCCATAGTTCCTCTGGAAGAGAGAAATAGCCACTATTCATCCTAAACCCCTTTGCATCCAAGGCTATTCTGTGTCTTCCCATAGTTCCTCTGGAATGAGCCTCCATTCCCCAAATCCCTTTGCCTCCCTCATTGCTTCCTGGGCTGTCTGTGGGGGCGATCATGCAGGCATGTACTACAAAGCCCATCTGCTGCTCAGGCACTCAGGCAGAGGTGAAAAAAGAAAAAAATAATAGTTTAAAATGGTGTTCAATGGGTCTCCTCACACGTTGGTCTATGAATGTGGAGCAGGGAGGAGGTTGCAGGGGAAGTAATCTGTTTACTGCATTTGGAGCTCAATGTAGCATGATCCCTTACCCTGCTTCCCAATCCACCAGGAGAAATGCTATGCGAATGGTAGAAATGGTGCCAGTAATGCAGAGAAGAGAACGAGTGGGTGACACCCCCAGGCCTGCCCCTTGAGCACTGCTCCTCCCATCCTCAAGATCCCGAATCAGACACCCTTTCGTTCCCATTCATTTGTCCAAAACCAGACTTGGGAGGCACAGGTAAAACTCGCTAAAAAGCTACTATTTTTTTTCAACCGCTTTATCGACCTATAATTTGGATTTTTCAAGATAAATCTAATCAGATTCGAATTTCAATGGGAACGATATCGGAGCAATGCGGATAGGATTTGCGCTCAATGGAAACGATGCACCCATGATTCGCGTCCTGATTCATGTTATAAACCCGTGGGAATGGGGCCTAGGAAAGCCTGGTGGTTGTAATTTCTCAGTGTCTCAATCTGTAGCACCTTGGAAACCATTCATTCAGTTTCCAAGGTGCTATCCACTGGCAGCCATGATTATAATTGTACTGTAACAGAGATTCTGCTCAGTTTTTTTTAAACAATTAATTTAAAATCAGAATTAAGGCTAGCTTATGTGGGCTTACATGCTGCAAGCCAAGAAATAGGGAACGGGGGACTTGGCTACATCAGCTCTATATTCCAAATTCCCACAGGCAGCTCCGAAGCCCCAAATTGGATCTGGGCTCTTTCCGCAATGTTCAGAGCTGATTTGAGGTTTCCCGTCTTTGGTAAGCAAAACTTACCTTTTGGTCTGGGTTTTCCAGAAAACCCAGAGAAAAACATGGTAACACCAGATGGCAACGGGCAGCTGCTGGTCCCTCACTACTCCTATTGAATCTCTCTGTGAACGTGAGTTATTCCAAGACACTGGGCACCTCCTTTTGACCTCAGAGCAATGTCTGCCAGCAACAGCAGTGTAGGCTGGTTCCCGGGGACTACAGCTATCTGTCGTTCTCAGCAGGTAAGCAGGCAAATTCGGGGGGAAAGTGGAGACAAAAATACTCTAGGAGCAGCCAAGAGTATTCTAGGGCTGACATCATAACCTCTTGATCTGGAGTTACAAAGCATTATCACAAACTGTGCTTGTACTGTGCTGAACTTATACTCCAGGCACCCAGACTTTCCTTTGGTCTTTTAGGCCCATATATAAATGGTGAAGATGGAGTGCCTGGGACCAACAAAGATGCCCCAGCACCAGCAAATATGATCTTGCATTGCCCCAGGAAGCAACTTACTCATGGTCTTGTAAGAGGAATCCTCCTGTGAGATGACCCATTCCTCCTCTCTGCTTACATCAGAAGCTGACAGAATGGGATAAACAGTGGGAGGGTGCCCTCTTCTAGCACCTTTCACTATTCTTATGCTGGCTCAACCAGATTAGTTTGACACTTGACACAATTTAGATTAAGAACTGACTAAGGGCTAATGGCATTTCGCTGCATAATCTCTCCTACCGTGGAGCTATGTTTTTTTTTACCATTTCACATAAAAGTGGTCATTCTGTTTAAAACTTTAGTGTTACCAGGCATTAATTTTCTTCAGTCTCTATTAACTCTCAAAACAGAAGGTACTTTTTGATGTTAAACTTTCCTTGTTTCTATCATATCTGTTCAGAAGGCACATTTGCACCCATTTCATTTTCAGTAGGGAACACTTTATCTTTCATGTTAATTTTCATCACCGTTCCTTGCACCAGTTGCTAAAAGTGGCTAAAATGATAAGTGGCTTGCTGTCGTCATTTTCAGGTCATCTTGATTTATTCATTAGCTTTGGAAAATGACTAATGAAAACCCTACTGGTAAGATAAGAATTTTAGACAACTTTGTTAGGAGATACTTTTAATATAATCTTTAAATAGTTTTTTAAAAAAAGCACAGCTTCTCTAGAGCAAAGAAGAGATACAGGCATGAATTTTATTAACAAAGACAACTTCCATGAACATGCATTGACTGGCTCTCTGGTGAAGCAGAAACATTTATCCTCTGACCAGTAAGTGACATTTCATCAAATACAATATTTCTATAAGGACTTTTATTGATGTTTCAGAGGTTCAGATTTGGTTCAGTTACCAAACTAAAGCAGGATTAGTTCATCTTTGGAGTATATCTTTCCCCCCCTAACCTGCTAAATAAACAAGCAAAGATTTTTATTTGAAAGTAAAACCATAACAACTGAAAAGCCATTCCTGGTTCTAGGGGAACAGGGAGGAGGAATTTATAAATATATTAAAACCCAAAAGTCTGAAATAATTAGTTGAGCAAATCTATGGCTTCCCATATTTTTTACATTTTGGGCATAACATCAGTGTGGTAACAGAAAGAGCTATCAACTATATAGACCCTTTCTGAGAAGACATACAGGGTTAAATCCAGAACATGTCTCTTGTGCAGCAGATAATTTGTGCTAGCAGAATGTGGGACAAGGAGCATATCCACGCTGCAGAAATAAAGCAGTCTGACAGCACTTTAACTATTTACCTATCCTACCAAATCCAGGGATTTGTAGTTTGGTGAGGCACGAGACCTCTCTGACAGACCAGGCTGATTACCTCACCAAACTACAAATCCCAGGATGGAGCCATGGCTGCTAAAATGGTGTCAAATTGCTTTATTTCTACAGCGTGCATTAGCTCAGTAGATTTTTGTTCCAGGATGCTCCAGCGGGCAGGGAGAGAGAAGCAGGCAATTTGAATTCATTTTGGTTTCTGCACACCTTGTTCAGGAAGTGCTCCTGCTGGCAAGAACAAACTATGGCGGCCCTTACATACCATGAGTCCCCTTTAACTGCCATGACTGCATTCATGTGGAATGCTATGGTCTGTAGTTTTGGTTATAAGCACTAGAGCTCTCTAGCTGAGACTGTAAATCCCAGGAAATGTCCTGAAGATCCCTGTATTGCAAATCCCGGATTCCATATGCCGGACCAATGGCAATTAAAGGAAAATCATATTCCTATGACTGTGTGATGTGACATGGCCTCCATCTAACCAGAGAAGTTAATGTTTACATGTGATTGTTCAGTTATTTTACACGTTTGATACCCCTGATCCTTTCTGAAGACTAAAAAGGAAGGATGGATTGCAGGATAAAGGAGAATTTTACACAGAAGGCACTGTTTAAATAATCTGAAACTGATCTTGAGGTGGATGGAGCAGGAGAAACACACTTGCTGTCTCTGTTCTGGACCCCCAATCATACAAGCTGTTTCAGACTTAGTTCTTCTAGAGAAATGTGATGCTGAAAGGAGGTTAAAGAAAGAGAAGATCAGCACCCAAGACTCATTCCAGCTGCCACCACATTAACTTCTTCAGTATGAATCTCTGTCGCCTCCCCAATCAGGGGGTAAGTATACTTTTGAATTGGGAAGATCGTAGTAACAAATGGGAATGATTAAAACATGTTACGTTGTACTACTTGAGTCATTGGGCCTGACTCAGTGTCATCTTCTTTACAGGGGTGTTGTGAGAAGAAAAAAGAGTTTGGAAAACGTACAGCTCTCAGAATCCCTCAGCCAGGGACATTCTGGCACTCTCATATAAGAATAACTTTTCAAAACTCTGCTTTTAAATAAGTGTATACTGAGGCAGAGCATTACCACAGTAGGTATTTTAGCTAACAGAGCACTCTTACACCTAACCCAGAAGCAATGAATTCAGTACATTCAGCACATTGCTGGAGACTTTGCCCGTGACATCAGACAGCTTAAAAACAATGGATAGACAGCCTAGTATTTTCAGGATATCTTGGACTACAAATCCCATAAATCTTACACTACTTGGCCATTATCCAAAATACATTTGAAGGTCACAAAGTTACCCACTAACTGATTAAATGCCATTGACCACTGGGAAGTATTCTTTGGGTGCATCTACACTGTAGAAATAAGACATTTTGGTACCACTTTAACTGCAAACACTGGATAAACTACTTATGCTTACAGAAAATCCACAAGAACAATGAGAGCAAGAAAATTGCTAAATAAAGAAGAAACAAGAACAATCAAGTAAAGGAAAGAACAGACATAGGAGAAGAAATGGAGAAAGGTAATAGAAGGAACCGAAATTCTGTGCCTCAAGCATGAGACAAGGTTAATTCCCATGCACCAGAGCAAGGCATTGTAGTCCCCAGAAGTCAATTTTTTAAATTAAAAAATGGATTTTTAAAATATGATCACAAAGAAAAGAGACAGAAAGGGGAGAGAAATGGTGGGTGGGGGGAGAGAGAGAAGAAAAAGAAAAAGAAGAAAGGGAAGGGAAGGGAAGGAAAGGGGAAGTACATAGGATATAAAAATGGACCGGGCATATACAGTACAATTATATTAAGCTGGCTATATAGTCGGCCCTCCATTTTCACAGGGGATCCATTCCAGACCTCCCTGAAAATGGAGACTTGCTTATACAGTCGGCCCTTCTTATACACGGATTTTTTATACATGGATTTAAGCATACACGGTTTGAAAATGTTCCAAAAAAGTATAAATTTACCTTAATTTCCCATTTTTTATTAGGGACATCATTTTGCTATGTCATTATACTTAATGGGACTTGAGCATACACGGATTTTGTTATACACGGGGGGGATCTTGGAACCAAACCCCAGCGTATAACAAGGATCCACTG
>NC_056527.1:48346199-48376017 GCF_019175285.1 Sceloporus undulatus
TCAGCCATGGCGTGTGCTGTGAACCCTGCAGAGCGTGCTGCAGGGGCGTGTCCCATTAAAATACTGGAGGTCGCCCCTCGTGAATATTCAAGACCTCAAGTCCAAAGAAAGGAGGGACGACTGTATTTCCAAAATACATTCCTCTAATGTAGTAACTATAAAATACATGTTCACAATGGTAACCACAATGAGAACTGAGTAAGAACAATACATACTGAATGTTATCTTTTGCATCTTAGAGTAAAGACATTTGCAATAATAAAAATAGGCAGGATTCAACAACATTAATTTTCAATTATTCCATGTCATGGGAAATAATTTAATGCAATGTGAACATCTATAAATGCCAAGGAGTCTTCTAATACAACATTAATATTGCAACACATCTAACTAAGAGGAGTAACCACAGATAAACCCACATTATATACAACAAGGTAGCAATTATATCACACCATCCCATTTAGTTTCAACAGACCATTTCTTTGCAAGTCATGCTTGTACAGAATCCCATAGAACAGAGACCTACCGTTCTAAATTCTGTTCCTGTTATTAGCCACTTGTCATATCAAATTCTCCTCAAACAAAAAACACTGGCATCAACCGAATCCCTCTCCCATATCATCGGTGTTTGCCTCGGAGTACATTTTTGTCATATAAATTTTAACATACTGGGATTAAAAAAACATATCACCTCACCTTGCAGCAGTACAGCCCCTCCAACATGGCTGTTTTCATGTTGTTGTAAACTGGGGCTATACAGGTCCAGGTATTTTCTTGTAGCTGCATATGCATCATCAGAGAGCTTGTAAGGACCCCAGAGACTTTGCAGATGCATCTTTCAATAAATCCAGGTACAAGAAAATAGATGGATGTGCTTGTCTCATCTCCCCATCTCTCATACAACTCTGGAATGGTTGTGTTGGAGGGGCTGCACTGAGACAAGGTGGGTTTTGGGGGGATGCATTGAGAGATGTGGTATGAAAGTGTTGCTATGTGATACACATGTATCTCCTGGAATGATCTTGTCCCACATTCAAATCACAACACATACACATATAGCTAAGCAGGGAAGAGAGGTATCATTCAACCCATAACAGTCGAAACCAATTTCAGTCAAATTTCTATTTCTAAATCCTAAACATAAGAGTTTTAATGCTTAAAACATTGTACACAATTAGGTTAAAACCTCTAAAGTCTACTTTACAGATGAATGAAACCACATACTAAACTGGTGTCATTATATTCTATGGAGGTGAAGAGATCTAAGATAATAATAATAAAATAATAAATAAATAATAATAATTTGTTTTATTTATATACCGCTATTCCAAAGATCATAGCGGTGATGTATTTGGCCTAGTTAAATGGTGTCTCTATGGGGGCAATCTGAAGTTGTAACCTGTGCTGCTTACTTTCTTTTTTAAAGACAATTTTTATCCACTTGAGTTCAGTGACTTCTAACATGGCACTGGGGACTCTTCATATTTACACTTCTGGTTCGTTTTCATCTGGGAACCAAATCACATAAAAAAAACTACAGGTTCAGAAACTTACATTGTAAACTATTCCTTATCATAGTTTTTGTGGGTTTTTCGGGCTAGTGGCCAGGTCCCAGAAAAGTTTCTTCCTGACGTTTCGCCAGCATCTGCTCCTTTTGCCAGCCATATTGAAACTGTAATTGTGGCCCAGACTGGGCCGGGTGCATGCATTCACCACAGCCCCAGTGTGAATGGCGCCAGGGAGCCACAGCGGCTTTACCAGGCCCATCTGCTTAAGGCCATAGTTTTTAAAATACTAGTCTGCAAATTTCAACAAACCTTCTGCCAGATGCAAAACCAAAAGTCCAGAAGAACCTAATTTGGCATTACACTGATACTACAGCACTAATTAGCTTTTGTATAAAAGATCACAATTTAAATGTAGCACTTTTAAAATATCTCCTTTATGTAATGGTAGCGTTCCTTTGAATGAAACTGGGAAATAAACACTATCTCTCCACATCTCAGTTTTTTACAGTGCATAGTTTTATGATCTGAAACTTTGCAGTAAATGTCAAACGACATATGAAATGTAGGAAAAGGAGAAAGTAACATAGTATAATTGTACCTGTACCTACTATCTGGTCTCTCTTCTGGTACAGAAAAATAACTTTACGGATAATTTATTGCTACACAGCCTACTCTCCAATCAGTGAGAAGGTCTGGGGTGCACTTCTTACCCCAAGTTAATTTCTGGCAAGGAAAGGCAATTGGAGACTATGGAATATTTGCATATACTTAAAATAAATAGCTTGAGCTGGTTGTGGCAGACCAATTAAAAAGTACAACAGCAATCCTATTCTAGACTTAGGAGCGCAGATTTCAGGAAACTTAAGAGAATACTGGGGTGATCCCATGTCAGGAATACAGTGTGTCCTGCCTTTATGCAGCGAATCCGTTCTGGACCCTGTCACGTAAGGCAAGTTTTGCGTCGGCATGAGCCCCATTGAAACTAATGGGGCTTGTGCATGTGGTGTGGCACATACACCATTTCTTCTTTGTTGATGGCTTTCAGCTTACACTGAAAGCTTCATATAGCGCGCCTGTGTATGACGCCGGGCACTGTACTAAAAGAGAGGGAGTTCAGGACAGATGGAGTTTTCTCAAAAGAGAGATATTAAGGGACAATTTCAAACAGTTTCAACAGGAGGGAAAAATGGGAAGTCAAGAAACCAGTATGGATGATTAAAGAACTTTCACAGAGCTAAGTTTTAAATGGGAGAGGTGTAGAAAAGGAAAAAGGGGAAATCACCAAGAGGAATTCAAACAAATAGCACATGTAGGGGTAAAGTCAGAAAAGCAAAAGTGCAGGATGAGCTCAGGCTTGCTAGAGAGAATTAAAACAATAAAAGGGGCTTTTTCTGCTGCTCCATTCTGCAGAACATGGAGGAAAGCTACAGGAAAGGAGATCCAACTTAACATTAGGAGGAATTTCCTGACAGTAAGAGCTGTTTGTACAGGGGAATACACTCCCACACAGTGTGGTGGAGTCTCCTTCTTTGGAGATTTTTAAGCAGAGGCTGGATGACATCTGTCGGGGGTACTTGGATGGTGATTTCCTGCATGCCAGGGGTTGTACTGGATGGCACTTGTGGTCTCTTCCAACTCTATGATTCCATGATTCTATTCTCCTAACAGGCAGGTATCAGATAATACTTCTCACAGTTTAAAGCTCTTCCTACCTCTTCTTGACTCTCCTGCAGCCTTTCATACTTTAATATATGCCCCACCAACCTAGATTAATCTTCCTAGTTTGGAAGGTGTGGCATCAACTTTTGCAGGGTCAATTGTGGTCACTGCAGGGTCAAACGTCCACATGTTACTTTTGCAGGGTCAATTATGACTCATGAAAGGAGGTCATTTTTAGTAAGGAGGAGCTTGTGAGGTGCTGCGACAAGGGAAGAGAAGCCTTTGGTTTTTTTTTTTTTCTGTCACAAGAAAAGTTGTGGACAATCATAAACAAAAGGAAACATAACCTCCAAGAGTCCTGATTTGGCATGGACAGTCCCAATTAATCTTTGTTGTCCCAGTTTTTCAGTTGTTTTAAAAACATCCCAGTTTCTTTCTCCTCTTCCCTTTGACCTCAACTCACTTCAGTTGCCACAGAGTTCTGAGTGCAAAAGCGTTCACGTTCAGTTTAACTCAAGCAGGGAGAGGAAGTATCTTGCCTTTCTCGTTGGACTCAAGCAAAGCAAACTGCTGCAGTCTCTCCAGCTTGTGTGAGCTCTCACATAACTTGCTATTTGACCACACCTGTGTGCAGGTAATGGTGTCCGATTTTTATTTTGAAATGTTGGGAGAATATGGGAGATCAGTTCTCCCCCCCTCCAGTTGCTGCCATCAGCACATCATTGCCATCAAAACTATGATATAGTCTCATTCTTCTAGCCAAGGGGAATGAGACTGTATGTTGTGTGAAAGAAAATATAGAACCCTCTGCTCCCTCAGTTAGAGCAGTAGCCCAAAGCCTGGAAACACAACAACAACAACAACAACAACAAAAGTATTTATTTCTATCCACCCTCTCCATAGTTGAGGTGGGGGACAACAACAATAACAAACTAACATCAGTTAAAACACAGTTCCCAGAAGCCGCTTGCCTATCTGGCTGTAGATTTCGAGAGATATGGTCCAAAATTAACTTTCCAAATCTGTACAATCTTCTGAGATATTCTACTTTGAGGGAGTTTTGCCTCATTATTGATATTAATTTAAAAATGGGCTGAATACTTCAGCAAAGCTAGAAGCTATCTAAAGCATTCAATATATTATGAACACATAGTGTGATTTTTCCTCCATCCCTGGCTTTACAAATGATTTATTGTTCTTTAATGCCTACAATGGATGGGATTTTTTTTCAGCTCCAAAAGCAGTCTTTCTTTGCACTACACCTAAAATTAGATTTAGATTAAAAAAAAAATTCCTATTATGACTTAAGCTGGAAAGTGTTCACATATAGTTATGTCTTACAGTCTCTGGAAGAATCAAATTTTCTTCGCAGAAACAAGTATTTTGGCACAGGGCAACAAGTGGTAAAAGATGGTATTATTCACACTCTCTTTACAATTTAATTTCATCATGTTCAGACAAGAGATACATAAAACACAGCACTACACCAGCGCACAGAATTAAAGAGCATGTAAGAACTAAAGGATATAAACAAGCATCTGTTAATAACAAGGTGGTTCCTCCTGCAACACTGATTGTTTATTAGATAATACTAAGAGTATTGCACCATTTTTCTACTGACATATACATACATAAAAGGGCACTAATGCCCCTTTTTGACTATTTTGCCTGTTTAAGAACTTTTAAGATTTTGTTGTGTCCCATGTAAGTAAAAAATATTTAAATGAAAAACAAGGCATTTTAAAGTTGGAAGGTGAAATCTGCATTCACAAGGAATAATATGCCTACATTTCTAAATACATGCATGTATTACATATTCTTTGCTTTGGAAGAAAAACATGATTCTATATAATTCTATAGAGTTCAAATGTCTACAGTAAATCTATTGACTACAGATAATAAAATCATACAGTTTTAAAAGCATGGAGTTAGTCCTAGGCAAGAGACAGACAAAAGATATTACAAAGAAACAAACTACAACCCTAAATCAATGCTTTTAGTATAACAAACTGTCTACACTGTATATATCAGGTTGTTTTTTTTTAAATGTACATAGCACAATCCAGCCATATACCAATATTAGATCCTTTAAGAATAATCATTAATGTGATTATTAGAATATGATACAACCAAGCAATGAGGATCTTATATGAAGATTAGCTGGGATTATAAAAGCTGATGGGTTATTCTTTCAATATGCATTATCATTGAACAGAGAATAGAATAGGAACTTTAGCATAATTTTTCTTTAAGTGTTTAGCATCATTAATGGAAAAAATATGAACAAAAGTTTCAACGCATTACAGTACTATATTTTATGCACTATTGTATTACATTATACAGTGGGGCCTTGTTATCCATGGGGATTGGTCCAGGATTCCCCTGAATAACAAAATCCATGGAGCTCAAGTCCCATTAAATATAATGACAGAGCAAAATGGTGTCCCTTATAAAAATGGGAAATCAAGGTTTGCTATTTGGAATGTATACTTCTTTTGAATATTTCAGGCTGTGGATGCTTGAATCTGTGGATAAAAAAGGCCAACTGTATACTGAAGGTCTCTTTCTTCCCAAACAGATTCTTTTGTTTCAGAATGTGTCTGTTTGCCTCAGTTTAAGCTAATGTTAATGTTATGAGCCAATGTGTTGAGTGGGGTTTGGTGCTGGACAGGATGCGTGTGACAGAAGGTTCAAAATCGCTGCGTGGCCATCAATACCCAATACATAGGTAAACCTTGGACAAGTCATTCTCTCAAGGAGCAATGGCAAACCTCCTCTGAACAAAACTTGCCATGAATACCTGTGATAGGGTCAGGAATTACTTGAAGTGTCACCAATAACAGCTAATGTTATGCTGGAAAAAAACTGTACATTTTTGTAGCTGGTAAAAAATGGTTTCAGGTTTTTACAATGACTTGTTTCTACTTTATGATCCTTAGCAAAGTGTCATTATGTTAGATAACACACAGTGGTCTGAAACCTAATGTTAGTTCCAACTAGATTCTTACTGAGCATAGTAAACAGGAAAGGGAGAGAAAAGATGAGAGCAATAAGCTTGCCTCATCACCACAATATCTTAAAAAGCATGGATCTGTAGGGTCTTGGAAATATAAGAAAAGTAGGGCTTGGGGGGGGAATGCATTTTACAGCTTTTAAGTGGTCTCTAAGTTCTAATGTTTTTGTTTACTTACCTAAGATTGTTGACTTGGTGTTTCATTTCAATATGCATACTGTTAGTTTTGTACAGTACTGTACAAAATTTGCTAAAACATACATTTAACTGGCCTCCTTTTTCAAGGTACAGGACCTGTGGTTCAAGACAAACTGCAGAATAATCCAGTTGAGGACTGTTTTAACTGCCCTGGCTCCATGCTAGGGAATCATGGAATGTGAAGTTTATTGTGGCCCAGGGCTCTCTGACAGAGAAGGCTTTTTTTCACAAACTAGCAGGAACCAGGGCAGTTAAGGCAGTCTCAAACTGGATTATTCTGTTGTGTGTTTTGGACCTCTCTCTATTTTTCATGTTACTTTGCCTCTGGTACCCATGTTCTTGTTAAAGAAGCATATCCAGAATGCATTTACTTCATGACTGAGGTACATTTATAAGTTTCTCTTAAAGCACTTCATGGCAGAAACTGATCTATACTGCACATTCACATGAAAAGGCCCAGCTTTACAAATCAGTGGGGAGAATGGCTGCTATGAAAGCTATTAGGTCAAGGAGGATAGCTAAACCATTTAACTTTACTTCCATGCATTCCAATTAAGCCAATTATCCACCATATTCAGAACAATATTAGAAAGTGACAACTTCTTTCAACCTGATTCTGGGAAAGGCAGTTCTGGTGGAAGGGAAATCTCTCATGCTCACCACCTCAAACTAATTAACCTTTTTCACATGAAAAGATATAAGCAATCCCACAGCATCTTGAGACTGAGAAAAAGAAATTTTTACATTCATTTCATGGACTTCAGTTCCTTCATCAGATGCATCTGATGACCTGAACTGGAATCCACAAGAGTTTTTGTTAGACTTCTTTTTCTCTGTTAGTCTCAAAGGTACTACGCACCTATACCTTTCTATAATTCCAGGAATGTTTGGCAAAACACTGATAAACTAGGATATATTATTATATAATTATTATTAATTTGGAGCATAGAAATGCAATTATTTGCTTGTCAGGGGTTTGCCCTAAAATTCAGCACCTAACGAGGCCCAATATGGGGAGCATAGTGGAGAAAGTGGGAGCAGACCCAAAGAGAACGTCTGTTTTAACCTTTTAAAAATATTTCACCTTTTAAACCTGTTTAACTTTACATGTTTAACATGTTTTTGTCTATTTAAATTATTTTTTTAATTTTAACCTGTTTATATGCTTTAACCACTGTGAGATCTCATGATATAAGGTAGATAGAAATTTAATAATAAATAAATTTCAAAGAAATGAGGAGGCGGTATTTTCACTTACCTATTAGATGCACAAGTGGACAAATCACTTTGACCACATTTTCAAAGGATGCATGAACTGTATTAGCAGTGGTAAATTTTTCTTTAAATATGGACTCCCATGCAGGAACACTTCTTAACTACCTGGGTCTACGACAACATTTACACACACATACACCCGTGTCCCACTTGAATCCCTGAACAAGGAGCTCTGAATTGCTGTTGGAGCATTTGTTTTTCTATTTAATAATTACATTTATATCTCAGCTGTATTCTGTGACAAAGTGGCTTGCCTCCTCCCACAACAACTGTGGAATATTCAGCAGGAAAGAGAGAAAGAGAGATTGGTCTGAGTCACTAGTGAATTGCACAACTCAGGAGGGACTAAAACTGCATTGCACTGCAGAAATAATGCAGTTGACAGCAGTTTAACTGTCATGGCTTGATGCTATTGAATTTTGGGATTTCCTTCTCTGCCAGAGAGCTCTGTCCAGGATTCCATAGCACTGAGCCATGCAGTCACAGGTGTCAAAGCACCATTTCTGTGTGCAAACGCACTTAGATACTCAAGTCCCATTCACAACACTCTACTAGTTACTATACCATGTCAGGCTTTTCAATGTATTAAATGCTCGGCTGCACCCTCCCAATCTTATAAGCTTCACCACCACCCCAACATCCATAAAAAATTCCAAAGGATATTCAAGCTCCATTCAGCTATTATTTACAAAACAAAATGTGCAATTAATGGATTCAAACAAGATTGGTCCTCAGAGAAAGAGAAAGGAACGGCAATAGAGCTCTAATCCTGTGTGCATTATGAAGTTCTAATGTTTGGTTTGTTTGCTTCTAGAACTGTTCCAGGAAAATATTTCACAGTGCTACACATATCTCTATTTCTATTTTAAATTTATGAATGGCCCAATTTGTAAACATTTCTTCTTACACAGCTTAGGAATTACTGTTTGGAACGCCAGCTTTTACACTTCCCTGCCATCAAGGTCGTTTTAAAAAACAGTAGCCATGCTGACTGAAGTGGATCTGTGGCGCAGAAAGTAGCTTTTTATTCTTATACCCTAGAAGCTTTGAACAATAATTGAACATTTTAAGGGTGTGAGTTTGGAAGACATGGAGAAAGTAAAAGAAGTATTTAAAACAAGGTGGTTTGGCCTTCCTGCTTCTCTTCTTTTCAATTGTTCATTTAAACCTTTTTTTTAAAGAGGAAATCCATCATACCTAAAAATGGAAAATGCAGTAAATTGAGAAATTATTACCGTATAAAAATGTCAGAACAGATTTGAAACTCTCTTCAAGTTCATATTGTGTTGTACTCACAGGTTTTCTAACTTTTTAAACACCGCCCTTGCAGACAGTTTCTCATAACAGGTTACTTTTAAAAGTTACCTAAAAAAAATAACATGAAATGCAAGTTCTGCGGACGTGCTGTCAACTGCCCATATTCTTAAATGCTCATCTGATTCATTAGAATGGATGACATTTGGATGAAATGCAGCACCTGGAATTATCTTCCCGCATTTTTTAAATGATAGTATCTCCAGATCAAGGGCACTGTCGAAGTCTCAGGGAATTGCTGTGCCTCCCCAGCTTCTAGGCAAGGAGAGGACTCAGGGTGAGTCACATTAGAAGATGAAAATCTTGTATTTGTATGTTCAGTGGCTTTAAATCTTAAGCACCTATCTCTACCTATCCCCAGATGTGTGCCGGGCTCTCTGGCCAGTGCAAAGGTGTATGCATGTTTTTCTGTTTCTGCAACCCTGGTGTACCAAAATGCCAGAGCGAGAGGAAGGGACTGGGGGAGAGATGGCAATGTGCACATTTAGCCTCATTGTGCCATGTGGAAAAAGACAAGAAGTGCAGTACCAACATTATGACTTGTAAGGTCCTTGTTGTAGAGCACTTGGGCAGTGGCATCACATAGCGGGGTGCGGAAGGTGACCGACCAGGTGACATGACATAAGAGGTTGACAACGCTTGGGCCCCCTCTACTGTGTCCTTCTCGACTTTACCGCAGTAGCAAGCGGGAGTCCAAGTGTGCCTCTTCCAGCAGCAGCGGGAGCCTCTTCATGAGGCAGACCACACTGCCACGGAAGGAGAGGGCTAAGGGCTCCTATCTTGGCTTTCCCACAGCAGTGGAGACCTCCTCATGAGGAGACCACTGCCACCACGGTGAGGAAAGGGCCAAGAATTCTCTGTAGACAAGCTTTAGAGTTCTCTGGCATAGAGTTCTAATTATTTTTCCAACTTCATTCCAAACTCCAGGATGGAGCCCAAATAGTAAAATGGTATCAGACGTTTTATAATTGTGTATCACAGATACACAACACTATCTCAGCAAAAGAAGTAAGAGGACAGCATGATAGAAGTTTGCCTTCTCTCAGTAAGACCTTAATTTTTCCGAGCTAGTGCAACAAGCATCAGCTATATTTATCCTACTGTTACCAACGGCGGATATGCAACTACACCACATTTTTCTGACCACTCACTCATGTTTTCACATGATTATCATCTAAAATTGAGAGAAACAAGCAGCCACTTGCTTTTCAATACAAAAAGTGTCAGGGTTGTAGTCTAAACTCCACCAGCAGAATGGAATAGAAAAACTGGGTCAGATCCTAACCTGAGCAGATTGCATATTAACTTCAGATTTCTCTTGTCCGGATGTTATCTACTCCTTTAATATAGGACATAGCCTTCCGACGGTAAAAGTAATAGAGTGTGGGCTTGTTTATATATTTGGACTGCCACACAGGGCCCATTCAGTCCTTTAATAAGGATAGAGGCATTGTCTGGAAACAGTAATTTTTGCATAACTCCCAGAATCTCAAAAAAAAAAACCTCACATATATATTTACACAGAATAATTTCTAAAACTTCAGGATGTGAATACCTATAAAAATCCACAAATGCTTGCCACTGTGGATGTATCTATTGCAGAAATAAAGCTGTTTGATACTACTTCAACTGCCATGTCTTGGCCTACGGAATTCTAGGATTTGTAATTGGTGAGGAATCAGACCTCTCTGACAGACCTGTCCGAATACCTCTCCAACTACAAATCACAGATTCCAAGGATGACGTCTGTCATAACTTTATTTCTGCACTTGGAAGCTGGTATTGTTCTTCCCAACTTGATTTCCTAACTATTTTTTGGCCAGGAAATGAACAACAGTGAATATTTCCGATATATAACTGCATGTATGGTTACAGTAATAATTTTCTTACGATAATCATTATCTAAATGCATTTTTTTAATTATTTAAATGAAACACAAAGGTAACTAAATAATGAAAGGAAAACAGTTTAAATGAAATTGATAAATGACAGAGGAGAGCTACAAAACATAGGAGCCTTCTAAGTACGGTCTCTTAACACCCCCCACCTTCAATCCCAGATCTGTTAGCTGAAGTCTATGGACTTTTATGGCAGAAGTTTCTGTTGAGAAGAAAAAAAGGACAAAAAGGACTTGGCACAATAACCGCCTCTGTTCAAACATGCACTCTTCTCCCAGAAACTGCAGCTAGATGAGCCCATATTTATTCATCCAGGTCTTTCATGAATCAATATAATCCAGTGTCAAACTGCGGCTTTAAATTTCATAGAATGCTGCTGCTGCTCTGACAGCCCGAGATATGATCTTTCCATACAGACAAGTGTAGATTTTCCAATGCCTCTCATTAAAAAAATATTATAACAGAAGGTATTCTGGTTGGGCTTTAGCTATGTACATACTATTCTAAATAACCTCAAACTGCAATACTGCAAATGTCTGCTTCTGGATTTGCTCCTATACTACAAGTTCCAGATCTTGTAAGAAATTTGGAATAAACAGAACCACGTGTTTGCCCAGTTTCCCTTCGATCGATACATGTTGATTTCTAATTGAAATAATAGTAATATAAGAGTCCAACAGAAACCCTGTCTGACAGGAAGTGTGCTAGCCTCGCTTGCTATCAGCCCTGCTCCAGAAAAAATCCATGCAGAGAGACAAGAGTGATCTCTGTCCAAAGACTACATTATCTTGCTAAAATGTCTCAGAGACTCTTTTAGGTTCCTGATGATTTGCTCCCATCAAGCAATTTCAGCTTTACCTTTCCTCCCTCTCTTTCACCACCACATCCTCAGATACACACACACACACACACACACACACACAGTCGGCCCTTCTTATATACGGATTTTTTATACATGGATTTAAGCATACACGGTTTGAAAATGTTCCAAAAAAGTATAAATTTACCTTAATTTCCCATTTTTTATTAGGGACATCATTTTGCTATGTCATTATACTTAATGGGACTTGAGCATACACGGATTTTGTTATACACGGGGGATCTTGGAACCAAACCCCAGCGTATAACAAGGATCCACTGTATTCAAGCCTATGGCGTGTGCCTGTGAACCCATGCAGAGCGTGCTGCAGGGGCGTGTCCCATTAAAATACTGGAGGTCGCCCCTCCGTGAATATTCAAGACCTCAAGTCCACAAGAAAGGAGGGACGACTGTATTTCCAAAATACATTTCCTCTAATGTAGTAACTATAAAATACATGTTCACACATGGTAACCACAATGAGAACTGAGTAATGAACAATACATACTGAATGTTTATCTTTTGCATCTTAGAGTATAAGACATTTGCAATAATAAAAATATGCAGGATTCAACAACATTAATTTTCAATTAAATTCCATGTCATGGGAATATAATTTAATGCAATGTGAACATCTATAAATGCCAAGGAGTCTTCTAATACAACATTAATATATTGCAACACATCTAACTAAAGAGGAGTAACCACAGAATACACCCACATTATATACAACAAGGTAGCAATTATATCACACCATCACCATTTAGTTTCAACAGACAATTTCTTTGCAAGTCATGCTTTGTTACAGAATCCCATAGAACTAGACCTACCGTTCTAAATTCTGTTCCTGTTATTAGCCACTTGTCATATCCAATTCTCCTCCCTCAAACAAAAAACACTGGCATCAACCCGAATCCCCTCTCCCATATCTATCGGTGTTTAGCCACTGGAGTACATTTTTGTCATATAAATTTTAACATACTGGGATTAAAAAAACATATCACCTCACCTTGTCAGCAGTACAGCCCCTCCAACGTGGCTGTTTTCATGTTGTTGTAAACTGGGGCTATACAGGTCCAGGTATTTTCTTGTAGCTGCATATGCATCATCAGAGAGCTTGTAAGGACCCCAGAGATCTTTGCAGATGCATCTTTCAATAAATCCAGGTACAAGAAAATAGATGGATGTGTCTTGCTCATCTCCCCATCTCTCATACAACTCTGGAATGGTTGTGTTGGAGGGGCTGCACTGAGACAAGGTGGGTTTTGGGGGGATTAGCATTGAGAGATGTGGCTATGAAAGTGTTGCTATGTGATACACATGTATCTCCTGGAATGATCTTGGCCCACATTCAAATCACAACACATACATCATATAGCTAAGCAGGGAAGAGAGGTATCATTCAACCCATAACAGTTTCGAAACCAATTTCAGTCAAATTTCTATTTCTAAATCTCTAAACTATAAGAGGTTTTAATGCTTAAAACATTGTACACAATTAGCTTAAAACCTCTAAAGTCTACTTTACAGATGAATGAACACCACATACTGTAAACTGGTGTCATTTATATTCTATGGAGGTGGAAGAAGATCTAAGATAATAATAATAATAATAATAATAATAATAATAATAATAATTTGTTTTATTTATATACCGCTATTCCAAAGATCATAGCGGTGATGTATTTGGCCTAGTTAAAATGGTGTCTCTATTGGGAGCAATCTGAAGTTGTAACCTGTGCTGCTTACTTTCTTTTTTCAAAGATACAATTTTTATCCACTTGAGTTCAGTGACTTCTAACATAGGCACTGGGGACTCTTCATATTTACACTTTTGGTTCGTTTTTCATCTGGGAACCAAATCACATAAAATAAAACTACAGGTTCAGAAACTTACATTTGTAAACTATTCCTTTATCATAGTTTTTTGTGGGTTTTTCGGGCTATGTGGCCATGTCCCAGAAAAGTTTCTTCCTGACGTTTCGCCAGCATCTGCTCCTTTTGCCAGCCATATTGAAAACTGTAATTGTGGCCCAGATCTGGGCCGGGTGCATGCATTCACCACAGCCCCAGTGTGAATGGCGCCAGGGAGCCACAGCTGGCTTTACCAGGCCCATCTGCTTAAGGCCATAGTTATTTAAAATATCTAGTCTGCAAATTTTCAACAAACCTTCTGCCAGATGCAACTAACCAAAAAGTCCAGAAGAACCTAATTTGGCATTACACTGATACTACAGCACTATATTAGCTTTTGTATAAAAGATCACAATTTAAATGTAGCACTTTTAAAATATCTCCTTTATTGTAATGGTAGCTGAATGAAACTGGGAAATAAACATCTATTTCTCTCCACATCTCAGTTTTTTACAGTGCATAGTTTTATGATCTGAAACTTTGCAGTAAATGTCAAACGACATATGAAATGTAGGAAAAGGAGAAAGTAACATTTAGTATAATTGTACCTGTACCTACTCAGATCTGGTCTCTACTTCTGGTACAAGAAAAATAACTTTACTGATAATTTATTGCTATTCACAGCCTACTTCTCCAATCAGTGAGAAGGTCTGGGGGTGCACTTCTTACCCAAGTTTAATTTCTGGCAAAGGAAAGGCTAAGTGGAGACTATGGAATATTTGCATATACTTAAAATAACTAGCTTGAGCTTGGTTGTGGCAGACCAATTAAAAAGTACAACAGCAATCCTATTCTAGACTTTAGGAGCGCAGATTTCATGAAATTTAAGAGAAATACTGGGGGTGATCCCATGGTCAGGAATACAGTGTGTCCTTGCCTTATGCAGCGAATCCGTTCTGGACCCTGTCACGTAAGGCAAGTTTTGCGTCTGCATGAGCCCCATTGAAACTAATGGGGCTTGTGCATGTGGTGTGGCACATACACCATTTCTTCTTTGTTGCATGGCTTTCAGCTTACACTGAAAGCTTCATATAGCGCGCCTGTGTATAACGCCGGCGCACTGTACTAAAAGAGAAGGGAGTTCAGGACAGATGGAGTTTCTCAAAAGAGAGATATTAAAGGGACAATTTCAAACAGTTTCAACAAGGAGGAAAAATGGGAAGTCAAGAAACCAGGATGGATGATTAAAGAACTTTCAACAGAGCTAAGTTTTAAATGGGAGATGTGTAAGAAAAGGAAAAAGGGGAAATCACCAAAGAGGAATTCAAACAAATAGCACATGTAGGGGTAAAGTCAGAAAAGCAAAAGTGCAGGATGAGCTCAGGCTTGCTAGAGAGAATTAAAACAATAAAAGGGGCTTTTTTCTGCTGCTCCATTCTGCAGAACAATGGATGAAAGCTACAGGAAAGGAGATTCCAACTTAACATTAGGAGGAACTTCCTGACAGTAAGAGCTGTTTGACAGTGGAATACACTCCCACACAGTGTGGTGGAGTCTCCTTCTTTGGAGATTTTTAAGCAGAGGCTGGATGGACATCTGTCGGGGGTACTTGGATTGTGATTTCCTGCATGCCAGGGGGTTGTACTGGATGGCACTTGTGGTCTCTTCCAACTCTATGATTCCATGATTCTATTCTCCTAACAGGCAGGTATCAGATAATCTCACAGTTTAAAGCTCTTCCTACCTCTTCTTGACTCTCCTGCCAGCCTTTCATTACTTTTAATATATGCCCCACCAAACCTAGATTCAATCTTCCTTAGTTTGGAAGTGTGGGCATTCAACTTTTGCAGGGTCAATTGTGGTCACTGCAGGGTCAAACAGTCCACATGTTACTTTTGCAGGGTCAATTATGACTCATGAAAGGAGGTCATTTTTAGTAAGGAGGAGCTTTGTGAGGTGCTGCAGACAAGGGAAGAGAAGGCCTTTGGTTTTTTTTTTCTGTCACAAGAAAAGTTGTGGACAATCATAAACAAAAGGAAACATAACCTCCAACAGTCCTGATTTGGCATGGACAGTCCCAATTAATCTTTTGTTGTCCCAGTTTTTCAGTTGTTTTTAAAACATCCCAGTTTCTTTCTCCTCTTCCCCTTTGACCTCAACTCACTTCAGTTGCCACAGAGTTCTGAGTGCAAAAGCAGTTCACGTTCAGTTTAACTCAATAGCAGGGAGAGGAAGTTATCTTGCCTTTCTCGTTGGACTCAAGCAAAAGCAAACTGCTGCAGTCTCTCCTAGCTTGTGTGAGCTTCTTCACTAATAACTTTTGCTATTTTGACCACACTCTGTTGTGCTTAGGTAATGTGTCCTGATTTTTATTTTTGAAATGTTGGAGAATATGGGGAAGATCGGTTCTCCCCCCCTCCAAGTTGCTGCCATCAGCACATCATTGCCCATCTAAAACTATGATATAGTCTCATTCTTCTAGCCAAGGAGAATGAGACTGTATGTTGTGTGAAAGAAAAATATAGAAACCCTCTGCTCCCTCAGTTAGAGCAGTTAGCCCAAAGCCTGGAAACAACAACAACAACAACAACAACAACAAAAGTATTTATTTCTTATTCCACCCTCTCCATAGATTGAGGTGGGGGACAACAACAATTAACAAACAATAACATCAGTTAAAACACAGTTCCCAGAAGCCGCTTGCCTAGCTGGCTGTAGATTCTGAGAGATATGGTCCAAAATTTAACTTTTCCAAATTCTGTATCAATCTTCTGAATGATATTTCTATCTTTGAGGGTAGTTTTTGCCTCATTATTTGATATTAATTTAAAAAATGGGCTGAATACTTCAGCATAAGCTTAGAAGCTATCTAAAGCATTCAATATATTATGAACATTAGTGTTGATTTTTCCTCCAATCCCTTGGCTATTTTACAAATGATTTATTGTTCTTTAATGCCTACAATGGATGGGATTTTTTTCAGCTCCAAAATGCAGTCTTTCTTTGCTACTACACCTAAAATTATGATTTAGATTAAAAAAAAAATTCCTAATTATGACTTAAGCTGGAAAGTGTTCACATATAGTTATGTCTTACAGTCTCTGGAAGAATCAAATTTTCTTTGCAGTATAACAAGTATTTTGGCACAGTGGCAACAAGATGGTAAAAGATGGTATTATTCACACTCTCTTTTACAATTTAACTTTCATCATGTTCAGACAAGAGATACATAAAACACAGCACTACACCATGCGCACAGAATTAAAGAGCATGTAAGAACATAAAGGATATAAACAAGCATCTGTTAATAACAAGGTGGTTCCTCTCTGCAACACTGATTGTTTATTTAGATAATACTAAGAGTATTGCACCATTTTTCTACTGACATATACATACATAAAAGGGCACTAATGCCCCTTTTTGACTATTTTTGCCTGTTTAAGAACTTTTAAAGAGTTTGTTGTGTCCCATGATTTAAGATAAAATAAGTTTAAATGAAAACAAAAGGCATTTTAAAGTTGGGAAGGTGAAATCTGCATTCACAAAGGAATAATATGCCTACATTTCTAAATACATGCATGTATTACATTTATTCTTTGCTTTGGAAGAAAAAACATGATTCTAATAATAATTCTATAGAGTTCAAATGTCTACAGTAAATCTATTGACTACAGATAATAAAAGCATACAGTTTTAAAAGCATGGAGTTAGTCCTAGGCAGAGAGACAGACAAAAGATATTAACAAAGAAACAAACTACAAACCCTATAATCAATGCTTTTAGATATAACAAACTGTCTACACTGTATAATATCAGGTTGTTGTTTTTTAAATGTACATAGCACAATCCAGCCATATAACCAATATTAGATCCTTTAAGAATAATCATTAATGTGATTATTAGAATATGATACAACCAAGCAATGAGGATCTTATATGAAGATTAGCTGGGATTATAAAAGCTGATGGGTTATTCTTTCAATATGCATTATCATTGAACAGAGAATAGCAATAGGAACATTTAGCATAATTTTTCTTTTAAGTGTTTAGCATCATTAATGGAAAAAATATGAACAAAAGTTTCAACGCATTACAGTACTATATTTATTATGCACTATTTGTATTACATTATACAGTGGGGCCTTGTTATCCACTGGGGATTGGTTCCAGGATTCCCCATGAATAACAAAATCCATGGATGCTCAAGTCCCATTAAATATAATGACAGAGCAAAATGGTGTCCCTTATAAAAAATGGGAAATCAAGGTTTGCTATTTGGAATGTATACTTCTTTTGAATATTTTCAGGCTGTGGATGCTTGAATCTGTGGATAAAAAAGGCCAACTGTATACTGAATGTCTCTTTCTTCCCAAACAGATTCTTTTGTTTCAGAAATGTGTCTGTTTGCCTCAGTTTAAGCTAATGTTAATGTTATGAGCCAATGTGGTGTAGTGGTTTGTGTGCTGAACTAGGATGCTGTGACAGCAGGGTTCAAATCGCTGCGTGGCCATCAATACCCAATACATAGGTAACCTTGGACAAGTCATTCTCTCAGAGGAGGGCAATGGCAAACCTCCTCTGAACAAAACTTGCCATGAATACCCTGTGATAGGGTCAGGAATTACTTGAAGGTACACAACAATAACAAAGCTAATGTTATGCTGGGGAAAAACTGTACATTTTTGTAGCTGGTAAAAAATGGTTTCAAGGTTTTTACAATGACCTGTTTCTACTTTATGATCCTTAGCAAAGTGTCATTATTGTTAGATAACACACAGTGGTCTGAAACCTACTGTTAGTTCCAACTAGAATTCTTACTGAGCATGAGTAAACAGTGAAAGGGAGAGAAAAGATGAGAGCAAATAAGCTTGCCTCATCACCACAATATATCTTAAAAAGCATGGATCTGTATGGGGTCTTGGAAATCATAAGAAAAGTGAAGGCTGGTGGGGGGGGAATGCATTTTACAGCTTTTAAGTGGTCTCTAAAGTTCTAAATGTTTTTGTTTACTTACCTAAGATTGTTGACTTGGTTGTTTCATTTCACATATGCATACTGTTAGTTTTGTACAGTACACTAAATTTGCTAAAACATACATTTAACTGGCCTCCTTTTTCAAGGTACAGAAACCTGTGGTCCAAGACAAACTGCAGAAATAATCCAGTTTGAGACTGTTTTAACTGCCCTGGCTCCATGCTAGGGAATCATGGGAATTGTAGTTTATTGTGGCCCCAGGGCTCTCTGACAGAGAAGGCTTTTGTTTCACAAAACTAGCATGGAACCAGGGCAGTTAAGGCAGTCTCAAACTGGATTATTTCTGTTGTGTGTTTTGGACCTCTCTCTATTATTTTCATGTTACTTTTGCCTCTGGTACCCAATGTTCTGTTAAAGAAGCAATATCCAGAAATGCATTTACTTCATTGACTGAGGTATACATTTATAATGCTTTCTCTTAAAAGCAACTTCATGGCAGAAACTGATCTATGACTGCACATTCAACATGAAAAGGCCCAGCTTTACAAAATCAGTGGGGGAGAAATGAAGCTGCTATTGAAAGCTATTAGGTCCACAGAGGGAGGATTAGCTAAACCTGATCTTGAACTTTACTTCCATGCATTCCAATTAAGCCAATTTATCCAACATATTCAAGAACAATATTAGAAAAGTGACAACTTCTTTTCAACCTGATTCTGGGAAAGGCAGTTCTGTGTGGAAGGGAAATCTCTCATGCTCACCACCTCAAACTAATTTAACCTTTTTCAGCATGAAAAGATATAAAGCAATCCCACAGCATCTTTGAGACTGAGAAAAAGAAATTTTTAACATTCAGTTTCATGGACTTCAGTTCCTTTCATCAGATGCATCTGATGAACTGAACTGGAATCCACAAGAGTTTTTGTTAGACATTTCTTTTTCTCTGTTAGTCTCAAAGGTACTACAGCACTCTATACCTTTCTATAATTCCCAGGAATGTTTGGGCAAAACACTGAATTAAACTAGGATATATTATTATATAATTATTATTAATTTGGAGCATAGAAATGCAATTATTTGCTTGTCAGGGGTTTGCCCTAAAAATTCAGCAACCTAACAGAGGCCCAATATGGGGAGCATAGTGGAGGATAGTGGGAGCAGACCCAAAGAGAACGTCTGTTTTAACCTTTTAAAAATATTTTCACCTTTTAAACCTGTTTTAACTTTACATGTTTAACATGTTTTTGTCTATTTAAATTATTTTTTTTTAATTTTAACCTGTTTATATTGCTTTTAACCACTGTGAGATCTCATGATATAAGGTAAGATAGAAATATTTAATAAAGAAATAAATTTCAAAGAAATGAGGAGGCGGTATTTTCACTTACCTTATTAGATGCACAAGTTGGACAAATCACTTTGACCACATTTTCAAAGGATTGCATGAACTGTATTAGCAGTGGTAGAATTTTTCTTTAAATATGGACTCCCATGCAGGAAACACTTCTTACACTATCTCTGGGTCTATGCGACAACATTTTACACACACATACACCCGTGGTCCCACTTTGATATCCTCTGAACAAGGAGCTCTGAATTGCTGTTGGAGCATTTGTTTTTTATTTAATAATTACATTTATATCTCAGCTGTATTCTGGTGAGCGCAAAGTGGCTTGCCTCCTTCCCAACAACACTGTGGAATATTTCAGCATGAGAGAGAGAGAAAGAGAGATTGGTCTGAGTCACCTAGTGAATTGCACAACTCAGGAGCGACTAAAACTGCATCTGCACTGCAGAAATAATGCAGTTTGACAGCAGTTTAACTGTCATGGCTTGATGCTATTGAATTTTGGGATTTGCCTTCTCTGCCAGAGAGCTCTGGTACCAGGATTCCATAGCACTGAGCCATGGCAGTCACAGGTGTCAAACTGCACCATTTCTGCGTGCAAACGCAGCTTTAGATTACTCAAGTCCCACTTCACAACACTCTACTAGTTACTATACCATGTCAGGCTTTTCAATGTTATTAAAATGCTCGGCTGCACCCTTCCAAAATTCTTATAAGCTTCACCACCACCCCAACATCATCATAAAAAATTCCAAAGGATATTCAAGCTTCCATTCAGCTATTATTTACAAAACAAAATGTGCAAATTAATTGGATTCAAACAAGATTGGTCCTCAGAGAAAGAGAAAGGAAACGGCAATAGAATGCTCTAATCCTGTGTGCATTTATGAAGTTCTAATGTTTGGTTTGTTTGCTTCTAGAACTGTTCCAGGAAAAATATTTCACAGTGCTACACATACTCTTATTTCTAGTTTAAATTTATGAATGGCCAATTTGTAAACATTTCTTCTTACACAGAGCTTAGGAAAATTACTGTTTGGAACGCCAGCTTTTACAGCTTCCCTGCCATCAAGGTCAGTTTTAAAAAACAGTAGCCATGCTGACTGAAGTGGATCTTGTGGCCCAGAAAGTAGCTTTTTATTCTTATACCCCTAGAAGCTTTGAACAATAATTTGAACATTTTAAGGTGTGAGTTTGGAAGACATGGAGAAAAGTAACAAGAAGTATTTAAAACAAGGTGGTTTGGCCTTCCTGCTTCTCTTCTTATTCAATTGTTCATTTAAACCTTTTTTTTTTAAAGAGGAAAATCCATCATTACCTAAAAATGGAAAATGCAGTAAAATTTTGAGGAAATTATTTACCGTAATAAAAATGTCAGAACAGATTTGAAACTCTCTTCAAGTTCATATTGTGTTGTAACTCACATGGTTTTCTAACTTTTTAAAAACACGCCCTTGCAGACAGTTTCTCATAACAGGTCATACTTTTAAAAATGTTACCTTTTAAAAAAAAGTCACAAGTGAAATGCAAGTTCTTGCAGGACTGTGCTGTCAACTGCCCCATATTTCTTAAATGCTCATCTGATTCATTACAGAATGGATGACATTTGGATGAAATGCAGCACCTGGAGATTATCTTCCCGCATTTTTTAAAATGATAGTATCTCCAGATCTAAGGGCACTGTCTGAAGTCTCAGGGAATTGCTGTGCCTCCCCAGCTTTCTAGGCAAGGAGAGGACTCAGGGTGAGTCACATTAGAAGATGAGAAATCTTGATATTTGTATGTTCAGTGGCTTTAAATCTTAAGCACCTATCTCTACCTATTCCCAGATGGTGCCAGGGCTCTCTGGCTCAGTGCAAAGGTGTATGCATGTTTATTCTGTTTCTGCAACCCTGGTGTACCAAAATGCCAGGAGCGAGAGGAAGGGACTGGGGGAGAGATGGCAATGTGCACATTTAGCCTCATTGTGCCATGTGGAAAAAGACAAGAAGTGCAGTACCAACATTATGACTTGTAAGGGTCCTTGTTGTAGAGCACTTGGGCAGTGGCATCACATAGCGGGGTGCGGGAATGTGACCGCACCAGGTGACATGACATAAGAGGGTTGACAACTGCTTGGGCCCTCCTCTACTGTGCCCTTCTCGACTTTACCGCAGTAGCAAGCGGGAGTCCCAAGTGTGCCTCTTCCAGCAGCAGCGGGAGCCTCTTCATGAGCAGACTACCACTGCCACGGTGAAGGAGAGGGCTAAGGGCTCCTATCTTGGCTTTCCCACAGCAGTGGAGACCTCCTCATGAGGAGACCACTGCCACCACGGTGAAGGAAAGGGCCAAGAATTCTCTGTAGACAAGCTTTAGAGTTCTCTGGCAGAGAGTTCTAATTATTTTTCCAACGTATTCATTCCAAAACTCCACAGGATGGAGCCCAAATAGTTAAAATGGTATCAGACGTTTATAATTGTGTATCACAGATACACAACACTATCTCAGCAAAAGAAGTAAGAAGGACAGCATGATAGAAGTTTGCCTTCTCTCAGTAAGACCTTAAGTTTTCCGAGCTAGTGCACACAAGCTATCAGCTATATTTATCCTACTGTTTACCCAACGGCTTGGATATGCAACTACACTCACATTTTTTTCTGACTCACTCACTCATGTTTTCACATGAATTTAATCATCTAAAATTGAGAGAAACAAGCAGCCACTGCTTTCTAATACAAAAAGTGTCAGGGTTGTAGTTCTTAAACTCTCACCAGCAGAATGGAATGAGAAAAACTGGGTCATGATCCTAAACCTGAGCAGATTTGCATATTTTAACTTCAGATTTCTCTTGTGCCCGTGATGTTATCTTACTCCTTTAATATAAGGACATAGCCTTCCTGACGGTAAAAGCTAAGTAGAGTGTGGGGCTTGTTTTATATATTTGGACTGCCACACAGGGGCCCATTTCATGTCCTTTATATAAGGATAGAGGTCATTTGTCTGGAAACAGTAATTTTTGCATAAACTCCCAGAATTCTCATTTTAAAAAAAAACCTCACATATATATTTACACAGAACAATTTTCTAAATACTTCAGGATGTATGAATACCTATAAAAATCCACAAAATGCTTGCCACTGTGGATGTATCTATTGCAGAAATAAAGCTGTTTGATACTACTTCAACTGCCATGTCTCTGTCCTACAGAATTCTAGGATTTGTAATTTGGTGAGGAATCAGACCTCTCTGACAGACCTGTCCAAATACCTCTCCAAACTACAAATCACAGGATTCCAAAGGATGACAGTCCTGTCATAACACTTTATTTCTGCACTATGGAAGAGCTGAGTATTGTTCTTCCCAACTTGATTTCCTAACTATTTTTTGGCCAGGAAATGAACAACAGTGAATATGTTTCCGTATATATAACTGGATGTATGGTTACAGTAAATAATTTTCTTACAATAATCATAATTATCTTAAATGCATTTATGTTTTAATTATTTAAATGAAACACAAATGTAACTAAATAAATTAAATGAAAACAGGTTTAAATGAAATTGATTAAATGAAAGAGAGAGAAGCTATCAAAACATGAAGGAAGCCTTTCTAAAGTACGGTCTCTTTAACACTCCCCACCATTCATATCCCAGATCTGTTAGACTGAAGTCTGTGGAACGTTTTATGGCAGAAGTTTTACTGTGAGAAGAAAAAAAGAGACAAAAAGGACTTGGCACAATAAGCCTGCCTCTTTTCAAACATGCACTTCTTCTCCCAGAAACTGCAGCTTAATATGATTCCCATATTTTATTCATCCCATGTTTCATTTATAAATGTGCAATATCATTATCTCAGTTTGTCAAACTGCTTGCTTTAAAATTTCATAGAATGCTGCTGCTGCTCTGACAGCCACGAGAATATGATCTTTCCAATACAGACAAGTGTATGATTTATTCCAATGCCTCTCATTTAAAAAAATATTATAACAGAAGGTATTCTTGTTGGGCTTTAGCTATGTACATATCTAATTCTAAATAAACCTCTAATACTGCAATACTGCAAATGTCTGCTTCCTGGGATTTGCTTCCCTATGACTACAAGGTTCCAGATCTTGTAAGAAATATTGGAATAAAACAGAGACCACGTGTTTGGCCTCAGTTTTCCCTATCGTATCGATACATGTTGTATTTCTAATTGAAATAATAGTAATAATATAAGAGTCCAACAGAAACCCTGTCTGGACAGGAAGTGTGCTAGCCTCGCTGTTGCTGATCTAGCCCTGCTCCAGAAGAAATCCAGGCAGAAGAGACAAGAGTGAGATCTTCTGTCCAGAAAGACTTACATTCTCTTGCTAAAAATGGTCTCAGAGACTTCTTTTTAGGTTTCCTAATGATTTGCTCCCATCAAGCAATTTCAGCTTTACCTTTCCTCCCTCTCTTTCACCACTCACATCCTCTTCAGGGCACTTTTTAGAAATTAATCAGCAGCTTCACACTTCCTTAGAAATTCACTGTACAAAATGTCAAAGTCTCTCTCATCCAACAGAACAGTCCCTATCATTATTTAAAGTAGTTTCTTCCGCTTTCCTTCCTGAAGATATTTAATGAGGAGCTCAGTCTCTACACCCTTGAACTGCCTGTCACATTTCAGAAAGACAAACAGGAAGACTAAAGAGAGAGCAGAGATCCATTCCCCAGTTGATGGACTATATGTAAGGGAGATGATGGTTGGCCGAGCAGCCTAAACTGGGTTACACGTGATAGTAACTGGAAATGCTCCCATTGCTTCTACATTCTACAGTGTAGGTCTGGGTTGGGAATTTCAATCTGTTTAAGGTTCTCCCAGGTTAGAGAATCTTCCACAGAGAATCTATATTGAAAATCAATGCCAGCTTGGGATACTTTTGCTTCCAGTCTATAAATACAAGTGGCTTAATATGGCATCTTTATGGGGAGAGGGGCAGGGGACAGTTTGTAATATAGTCAACCATGTCTGTTTAAATACGCTAGCTTTAAATGACTGTAGGATATGTAAACAAGCCAGTTCTATGTCATAATCCTTAGTACAAATTAGTCATTAGGGAACTCTACACTTTTTGGCAGAAGAACACTGAAAGAATTGTGTCCAGGAGATCCTTGTAGTGGAGTCTCCTTCCTTAGAGGTCTTTAAACAGAGGCTGGATTGCCATGTGTCGGAGATGCTTTGACTGAGAATTCCTGCATGGCAGGGGGTTGGACTGGATGGCCCTTGCTGTCTCTTCCAACTCTATGATTCTATGATTCTGTTTTGGGGTTTGTTTGCTTTGGGTTTTTGTTTTTTTAAAAAAAACCTTTTGACTCCTGTTCTGAGTGAAGAACAAGTATGGAATACCATCTCCTAGCTGAATTAAGGATAATGGAGAAACCTCAAAACACTCACCAGTTACTCACCAGAAGAGGCAACTTGATTGACAGAAAATGACAGAAAAGAACAGGAGAAAATGGCCTTCATGTAAATCATGAGTGTCACTTGGGCAATATCCAGGAAGCAATTATTGCTTCAGACAAAACTAAATGCTACTGTTAGTGGACTCTCTTTCTAGGGCAGGGGTAGGCAACCTGCGGCCCGCGGGCCAGATGCGGCCCGGCGAGGCCTTGGGACCGGCCCCAGCCTGGTTCTGCCGCCGATTGCCACCGGGGCCTTTGGGGGGCAATTGTCTATAGAAGCCTCAGAAACATGCATTTATATTAACATTTTTTAAAAAAATCAGCAATTTTTTTTTGTGTGTCCTCCATTTTTTTAAAAAAAGTGTCTTCCATTTGAAAATTTTGTCCTACATTTGTCCTGGTTTATTTATATATTTAATTTTGTAAAAAATTATTTAATTTTTTTTTTTGCTTCGGCCCCCCAGTTGTCTGAGGGACAGCAACCCGGCCCCCGGCTCAAAAAGATTGCCTACCCCTGTTCTAGGGTGATAAAGTCAGACAACAGTAGTCCTTCTCGGAATAACAGTCTTCTGTGAAACTGGGGAAACAGTCATAACACTCAAAAGTAGTATGTGCCATAGGAGGCTATTAATCAAATGTGAAGGCATACCCTGAGAGTGTAATTTTCCATTATACACAAGGACATTTAAGATAGGGCAAAGGGGACACAGAGTCACAGTGGATACTGTTTGACAAGACTCCTTCCAAATAAGGATGCAGACACATTCATACAATGTGTATGGCAAGTGAAGTCAACTTTACATTCACCAAAACATCTAAGATAGGTATTTAGAAACAGCAGAAAAATTATAAAATGGCTGCTTCTTTCAGCAAGTAAAGACTTTCTATGATTATAGAATGATGGTATGTACACCTGACAACTGATTTTTCAAATGGTTTAGAATGAAAAGCACTAGCAAATTCCTTTCAGCCTTCCACAATATCAGCCTTATTTATATAATTCTAAGCTCTCTTTGTATTGATGTTGTCCTTTTTAAACTTTATAATTTCATTTCCATTCCTGATTGATTTTTTTTTTTAAAAAAACACACAGTTATCTTATTTTAAATATTGCTTTGACAACATAATCATAGTTAATGAGGTTGAATACGGACATGCATACACAGAGCAGGCTTAGAATCAGAGGCAGGAGAAGTGAAGATAGGAGGAAGGAACATTAATAACCTGAGATACGCAGATGACTCAATACTACTAGCAGAAACAAACAACGACCTGGAACAATTACTAAGGAAGGTCAAGGAGGAAAGTACCAAGGTTGGATTAATGCTGAACATTGAAACCAACAAAAATAATGACGACAAAAGATCTACAAGAATTCACCCTATAATGAGACAATTGAAATAACTGAGAGTTTCCATATCTTGGCTCAAATGTTGATCAGAACAGAGGCTTCAATCAAGAAAGCAGACTAGGATTGGAAAGGGCAGGTATGAAAGACATGGAAAGGATCATAAAGTATAAATACAGTGGACCCTTATTATATGCTGGGGTTTGGTTCCAAGATCCCCCGTGTAGAACAAAATCCGTGGATGCTCAAGTCCCATTAAATATAATGACACAGCAAAATGGTGTCCTTTATAAAAAATGGAAAATCAAGGTTTGATATTTGAAATTTATACTTTTTTGGAACATTTTCAAACCATGGATGCTTGAATCTGTGTATAAAAAATTCAGTGTATAAGAAGGGCCAACTGTACATAACTCTGAACACTAAAGTGAGGATAGTCCAAGCCATTGTATACCCCATCACAATGTATGGCTGCAATAGTTGGACAGTGAAAAAAGCCAATAGAAAGAAAATCAACTAATTTGAGATGTGATGCTGGAAAACAGTGCTGGAGAATACAAACAAATGGCTTCTAGAACTGATCAAGCCAGAACTCTCTCTGGAAGCCAAGACAAGTAAATTGGGACTGTTGTACTTTAGCCACATGATGAGGAAAAAAGAATAAGACAATGATGCTAGGAAAGGTGGAGGGCAGTAGAAAGAGAAGAAGACCACATGCCAGATAGCTAGAATCTATCAGAGAAGACACAGATCTGGGCCTGCAGGACCTGACCAGAAAGGCTGAGGACGAGGGTCTTGGAGATTTCATCCTCAGGATCGCCATAAGTAAAAGTTGACATGAGGGCAGTTAACAATAACAATTTACATGCATTGTTGGAGTGGTAGAATCACTCTAGAGTCTACAAGCAAACTCACAAGTGTCTGCTCAAGACCAACAGACAAAAACCAGTTGTGTATAGCTGCAACAGAAACCAGCTGTGTATAGCTGTGAGGAACCAGCAACTGTGATGCCAGAACTCTAGTTCACTGGAGTGAGTTTTGTAGCTCTTTGAAAACTGATGTTCCTTTTATAAGAATAATACAGTGAAAGAAGAAACGTTTAATGAACCCACAATCTGAAAATCTGGGATAGAACAAGACAGGTAACTGAGTTCAGCATTTCATCTTCCAACCAGTAAAGCTGAGAATGCACTGTTTAGGTTTATTCTATGGGAGAGAAAATTATTCAGTGAGCAATTCTGAAAACTATTTGAGTCAAATGGTGGGCATTAATGTAAAAATTAAATAACTAAATGGCTTTCAAACATGTATTACTGAATTAAGTGATAAAATGGGTTACTTAATACACCCAGTGTATTCTAAGGCAACCTGCTGACATGTTTAGATTGCTGATAGCAAGAGTTAGCAGCAATGAGGACTGGGTGGAGTGGAGTGGAAATGTAGATGAAGAGGCACAACTCTGGAGCAGCAGGAGGTTGTAAAAAATGATCGTTTTGCTTCTGCCTCCAATGTACTTACTGTATATACTCATGTATAAGTCTAGAAATTTTAGTAAAAAAACTGAACTCCAAAACCTGAGTTGACTTATCCATGGGTCAATGTAAGTACTTTACATTAACTCTTACATAAAAAAAGAACCATCCCCTTTTGAAAGACAAGAGTGTCCTTTAACCACTGATGTCTTCTACTCTCTCATCCATCCACCCTTTAGTGTGAACACAAATAGTTATGCCTGCTAGAATTGTATACATTCTTTGGCATAGGTTTCCTTAAATTCATTCTTCACATTCTTTGTTACATACCTGTAAGTTTTATCTTCAACTTATTCACAGGTCATATCAACATCCATAATTTGGGCTCCAAAACCTGCCCTCAACTTATACATGAAGTCGACTTATAGTCGAGTAGATACGGTAATTAGGATAGAGAGTTTAATGAATTTTATGCAGATGTTATGCATATGTTACACATGTTTATACAGAAGTAAGTTTTTAAAAATAAATTTACTTTATGTTGGAAGTCATCCAGGGAAGTATTTTATTAAAAAGCGGCCAACAGATATCCATACAGCCGGTGTGGGGTAGTGGTTTGAGCACACAACACCCAGAGATAAATGCAGAAAGGAGGGAGGGTCAGTCAGCCTAGCTGTGCTCATTTTAAATGTGCACATGATTATAACCATGGGACTTTCCTGATAGTACTGTATCTTTATGATGTGGGCTTTCAGTTGTATGGCTGCCTCCTATGGACGGAATCGGAAGCTTGTAGTGAAATGCTAGATATTCAGAAAGCAGGGCATCCTTTCTAAATACCCAGTACTTCTGATATTGCCTTAATGGGTATTAGAGGAAGGACTAACACACATCCAATGTGTAGTAGCAATGCTGGGAGTTGCCATATGACAAAATAACGGCTCAAAGCTCTGGTTCTAACTTGATCACCCACATATTGAATGACTGAACTCTAATGAAGGCAAGGCTGAATGGAAAAAGCCAAGAAGAAAAAACACAGACAAGTCTGGTTACAAAATTCAGAGACACATCCATATTAGTCTGGAATATCAGTACATGAAAGGATCTTGCAGCAGCTTTGAAACCAACAGCGAAGGTAGCATAGGTTTTCGTAGAGTTGTTCTACTTCTTCAGATACAGAAATCAGGTTACAATTATTTAAAGTCTGAATCAATTCACAAGTCTCAAGAACAAGAATCAATAGACCCTAAGCTCTTACAGGCTACGGAGGAAAAAAAACATCCAGGGATAGCCGTGTTGGCCATATAGCCAATCCAATAACATCCAAACAATGATACTTTTATTGGGCCAACTAAAATGCACAATTATATGTTGCAAGCTTTCAAAGTCACAGTGGCTTCTTCATCAGGCAAACCAGGAGAAAGAAACTGAAGATGTTAGTCATAGGCCTGAGTTTTCTGTTTCTGGTCTTAGTTCAGATGGTAGGGAAGGCTATCTGTAGGCTGGCACCTTGCCCTTTGGCCATGTGGTTACTGGTAGATTTTCAAAGTCAAGGCAATTTAATGTCCATTTGCAATTCAAATAAGATGTTTCCTTGGAATCCAGCATGTCTCCATCCTTTGTGAAGCCACAGGCTCCTATGTAGGCAGAGAACACTGAATTTCTCAAGAAGGCTATAGAGGAATTCTTCAGAT